>NC_036849.1:11285437-11552598 GCF_002910315.2 Salvelinus sp. IW2-2015 | reverse complement strand
CCGACTTCTTGTCCTTGTCGGATTCTTGTTTGATGTTTGCTGTTCCTGTGTCCTTGTTCCGCCCTGTCGTGTTCTTTGCCTTCTTCAGATGCTGCGTGTGAGCAGGTGTCTATGTCAGCTACGGCCAGTGCCTTCCCGAAGCGACCTGCAGTCTGTGGTCGCGTCTCCAGTCGTTCCTCTCTATTGACGAGAGGATTTCAGTTTCCTGTTTTGGATTTACCATTGATTATATCCAGGAGAATCATTATTTGTTTAATACTGGAATAAAGACTCTGTTACTATTACGTCGCTTTTGGGTCCTCATTCACCAGCATAACAGAAGAATCCGACCAAGAATGGACCCAGCGACTACGGATTCTCGCAACACTGCCGTCGAGATCCAGGGAGCAATGCTCGGCACACGAGCAGGAATGTCTGCTGCTCGCCATGCCGTTGAGACCCTGTCCGCTCAGGTCTCCGATCTCTCAGGACAGTTTCAGAGTCTTCGTCTCGTGCCACCAGCTACTTCCTGGTCTTCCGAGTCTCCGGAACCTAGGGTTAATAACCCACCATGTTACTCTGGGCAGCCCACTGAGTGTCGCTCCTTTCTCACCCAGTGTGATATTGTGTTCTCTCTCCAGCCCAACACATACTCAAGAGAGAGAGCTCGGATCGCTTACGTCATATCACTCCTTACTGGTCGGGCTCGGGAGTGGGCACAGCTATCTGGGAGGCAAGGGCTGAGTGTTCTAACGTTTATCAGAACTTTAAAGAGGAGATGATACGGGTTTTTGATCGTTCAGTTTTTGGAAGGAGGCTTCCAGGGTCCTGGCTTCCCTATGTCAAGGTGATCGATCCATAACGGATTACTCTATAGAGTTTCGCACTCTTGCTGCATCCAGTGACTGGAACGAGCCGGCGTTGCTCGCTCGTTTTCTGGAGGGACTCCACGCTGAGGTTAAGGATGAGATTCTCTCCCGGGAGGTTCCTTCCAGCGTGGACTCTTTGATTGCTCTCGCCATCCGCATAGAACGACGGGTAGATCTTCGTCACCGAGCTCGTGGAAGAGAGCTCGCGTTAACGGTGTTTCCCTCTCCGCATCTCAACCATCTCCTCCCACCGGCTCAGAGACTGAGCCCATGCAGCTGGGAGGTATTCGCATCTCGACTAAGGAGAGGAACGGAGAATCACCAACCGCCTTTGCCTCTATTGCGGTTCTGCTGGACATTTTGTCATGTCATGTCCAGTAAAAGCCAGAGCTCATCAGTAAGCGGAGGGCTACTGGTGAGCGCTACTACTCAGGTCTCCATCAAGATTCTGTACTACCTTGTCGGTCCATCTACGTGATGTTTGCTGTTCCTGTGTCCTTGTTCCGCCCTGTCGTGTTCTTTGCCTTCTTCAGATGCTGCGTGTGAGCAGGTGTCTATGTCAGCTACGGCCAGTGCCTTCCCGAAGCGACCTGCAGTCTGTGGTCGCGTCTCCAGTCGTTCCTCTCTATTGACGAGAGGATTTCAGTTTCCTGTTTTGGATTTACCATTGATTATATCCAGGAGAATCATTATTTGTTTAATACTGGAATAAAGACTCTGTTACTATTACGTCGCTTTTGGGTCCTCATTCACCAGCATAACAATTTCAGCTGAAAATAAATTACTAGATCAACCAGATCAAAACCATCTTGGTCACAATCGTATTTCTTAGCTATCTTGAATTTGGGGAGTATATTTCACATTACTTTCAACATACTTTCATAGAAACCCTGCTCGCCACACACACAACTTTTTATTACGTGAATGTATTCTACAGCAGCAAACTTTTTTCACCCAATGTTTTTTTGGGTCCTTTTTGTCTTGATAAACTCACAACAGGTATTCCAATTATGAAATTATTTTGAGGATGTTTGTGGTCAGAAATTCTCTGGTGGTTGTGGCATCTAACCTAATAAAAGAATACATTTGAATAAATTATTATTATTTTTAGCCTATACTGTATGTGTCATCCTATGAAATTAAGATTTTATTTTATTTTGCCATAGTCTGATCCGAACATGCAACAAAGTGTGGTAGTCCAGACAATCAGTAGCCTACAACCGAACATGATGGACAATGTTGATTGGCAGGTGGAATCATGTCCAATGAGATTGCAAGGTTGAAGTGGGAGGCGGAATCAAGTCGGCCCAGTATTGTCCAATGAGGTAACGGGGTGGTCCCAAGCACATGCACACCGCATGCACACCAGAGTTTTTTTTAACTCTCTTTGTGCACACTCTGGCTCGTGAACAACAACATGATACACATATGTGACGTTGTACTAAATTGTGACCATTTTTGGCTCTTGAGTGCTACTTTCAAAACTACTAGTGTAAAAGTATACAAAACGTCTTTAGCATCTCTTTAATGTCAGAGTTGTTGCCTGCTAGTTGGGTGTCATGAATAGGTCAAAAGGGGCTGATAGACACAAAAATATGATAATAATGAGGCAAGAGGAAAGCTCTGTGCTCTGGCCTCGACTTGTCAAGTCTGACAACTTTTGAGTGGGAGGATTTCCACCATCTGTAATGGCAATTGCTAGCATAGCAGGGTCAAAGAACTGGTGGTTGTCCGTCTGTCTGTGAGTGAGTGAGTGAGTGAGTGAGTGAGTGAGTGAGTGAGTGAGTGAGTGAGTGAGTGAGTGAGTGAGTGAGTGAGTGAGTGAGTGAGTGAGTGAGTGAGCTGAGTGAGTTAGTGACAACGACTGACCGACTGACTGACTGACTGACTGACCTGACTGACTGAACTGCGGCTGCGCTGACTGACTGACTGACTGACTGACTGACTGAACTGACTGACTGACTTGACTGACACTGACTGACTGACTGACTGACTGACTGACTGACTGACTGACTGACATGACTGACTTGAGACTGACTGACTGACTGACTGACTGACTGACTGACTGCTGACTGACTGACTGACTGACTGACTGACTGACTGACCTGACTTACCTGACTGACTGACTGACTGACTGTGACTGACTGACTGATGTGACTGAACTGACTGACTGACTGACTGACTGACTGACTGACTGACTGACTGACTGACTGACTGACTGGACTGACTGACTGACTGACTGACTGACTGACTGACTGACTGACTGACTGACTGACTGACCTGACTGACTGACTGACTGACTGACTGACTGACTGAACTGACTGACTGACTGACTGACTGACTGACTGACTGACTGACTGACATGTGACTGACTGACTGACTGACTGACTGATCTGACTGATCTGGACTGACTGACTGGACTGACTGACTGACTGACTGACTGACTGACTGACTGACTGACTGACTGACTGACTGACTGACTGACTGACTGACTGACTGGACTGACTGACTGGACTGACTGACTGACTGACTGACTGACTGACTGACTTGACTGACTGACTGGATCTGACTGACTGACTGACTGACTGACTGACTGACTGACTGACTGACTGACTGGACTTGACTGACTGGACTTGACTGACTGACTGACTGACTGACTGACGACTGACTGACTGACTGACTGACTGACTGACTGACTGACTGACTGACTGACTGACTGACTGATGACTGACTGACGACTGACTGACTGACTGACTGACTGACTGACTGACTGACTGACTGACTGACTGACTGACTGATCTGACTGACTGACTGACTGACTGACTGACTGACTGACTGACGACTCTGACTGACTGACTGACTGACTGACTGACTGACTGACTGACTGACTGACTGACTGAGACTGACTGACGACTGACTGACTGACTGACTGACTGACTGACTGACTGACTGACTGACTGACTGACGGACTGACTGACTGACTGACTACTGACTGACTGACTGACTGACTGACTGACTGACTGAACTGAACTGACTGACGATGACTGACTGACTGACTGACTGACTGACTGACTGACTGACTGACTGACTGACTGACTGACTGACTGACTGACTGACTGACTGACTGACTGATGACTGACTGAGCGACTGACTACTGATGACTGACTGACTGACACTGACTGACTGACTGACTGACTGGACTGACTGACTGACTGACTGACTGACTACTGGACTGACTGACTGACTGACTGACTGACTGACTGACTGACTGACCTGACTGACTGACTGGACTGACTGACTGACTGACTGACTGGACTGACTGACTTGACTGACTGACTGACTGACTGACTGACTGACTGGACTGACTGAACTGACTGACTGACTGACTGACTGACTGACTGACTGAACTGACTGTGACTGACTGAACTGACTGACTGACTGGACTGACTGGACTGACATGACTGACTGACTGACACTGAGACTGACGACTGACTGACTGACTGACTGACTGACTGACTGACTGACTGGACTGACTGACTGCTGACTGACTGACTGACTGACTGACTGACTGACTGACTGACTGACTGACTGACTGACTGACTGACTGACTGACTGCTGACTGACTGACCTGACTGACTGACTGACTGACTGACTGACTTGACTGACTGACTGACTGACTGACTGACTCGACTGACTGACTGACTGACTGACTGACTGACTGACTGACTGACTGACTGTGACTGACTGACTGACTACTGACTGGACTGACTGACTGGACTGACTGACTGACCTGACTGACTGACTGGACTGACTGACGGACTTGACTGACTGACTGAACTGACTGACTGACTGACTGACTGACTGGACTGGACTGACTGAACTGACTGACTGGACTGACTGACTGACTGACTGACTGACTGGACTGACGACTGACTGACTGACTGACTGACTGACTGGGATGACTGACTGACTGACTGACTGACTGACTGACTGACTGACTGACTGACTGACTGACTGACTGACTGACTGACTGACTGACTGACTGACTGACTGAGTGAGTGAGTGAGTGAGTGAGGGGACACAGCCAGTTAACTATGGAGTCCATTCTCCAGCTAATTCCTAAATGGACATTGACCTTTCACAGGAATCATATCATTCTATGTCATCATCACGCAAAATAAGAGGACTCATATTATTCTCTCTGATGATTTATGTATGCTGTAATGGCAACCAACCCTTTATGATCAGTTTTCACCCATGTTTTGAATTAGCAAGTTATCTGACAAAATGTATCGCTCTACGATAGTACAATTACACAAAACATGAATATGTTTTTAGTTCCACAGTTTTTTTACGATTTCCGTTTGTCTGGCATGTTGAGAAAACCCTTTCTGTATCATTTCTGTGAGTCGCCTGTCATCAACACAGAGGTATGAGTACATTAATGAGAGGGACAGTATTGATTTCCAATGAAACATTCCATTGCTTTGTTGCATTTCCTTAACCGTGACTACTTTTTCTTCTCAAGGTTGCCGGTGTAACCGGTAAGAAATGGTTAGCTAGTTAGCGATGTGCACTACAACGTTTCATCTATGATGTCACGCGCTCTGAGACCTTGAAGTAGTTGTCTAGGAGGATCACGGCCAGCTCAGTAGTAAGAGGTAGAGCTCATGGCTGAGATGAACTGGTGTTCTGTTTAACAAGGTGGAACGCTTCTTCTCTCCTCTCGCCATGGAGGCTGTATAAACAAACACACCTTCCAAAGGGGAAGACACTGAGCCTTGTTTGATATCTGGAGATCTGCCACAATGACAGTAAGTAGTAAGTCTGTTTGTGCTTTTGAAACAGTCAAGTAGCCAAGCAGGGCAAGATTACGTTTATTACAGCACCGTAAGAATAATAAACATTACAATTACCATTAAACAAGTGCCAAACCTGTAGTTGATTAATGTGATAATGTGATAGATGCATGATCATACTGTTTTTCAAAGGATATTAATTACGGTTTAACCTCTGCTATCGCAGCCAGAGGTCTGAACAAGGCTACAGAGTGTTGCAGCAGTAGCCCCGCCTCTCTGGCTGTGAACTGGGCCCATGTAGAGGAGAGATGCTGCTGGCAGCCTGAATAATTCAAACGCTCCACTGAGCTCCGGCTGACAAGTATAACAACAGGGGTGCAGAACAAGCTGTAAGACGGTAAGAGAAGAGTGAAAATGACTCCACAATAGCAGAGAGGATGATAACATGGATGGATAGAAAGGGTATTTTTTTGTTTCTGAAATTCAGTGATAGCATGAAAAAAGAGAGCTATGAGCAGTGTGTAAATGGTGACAGTCAGGATTGTTCATTTTTGGGTTTAACTACTGGCTCAGTTTCCACAATGTTGTTGATCATACACTACTTCTCATACCACAAAGTTTGTTATACCAACACAATCTACAGTATGAGGCACTGTTTTACCCACTTTTTACTGTTTTACCCGACCCGCTTTCTGTGTACAGTGTCTTCAGAAAGTATCTACTTTTCCCACATTTTATTGTGTTACAAGGTGGGATTCAAATTGATTTACTTGTCATTTTTTGCCAATGATCTACACAAAATACTCTGTAATGTCAAAGTGGAAGAAATGTTCTATCATTTGTAAAATGAAAATGTGAAAAATTAAACACTAGTATATCTTGATTACATAAGCATTCAACCCCAAGTTAATACATGTTAGAATCCCCTTTGGCAGCGATTTCAGCTGTGAGTCTTTCTGGGTAAGTCTCTAAGAGCTTTGCACACCTGGATTGTAAAATATTTGCACATTATTATTATTTTTTTAATATTCAAGCTCTGTCAAATTGGTTGTTGATCATAGCTAGACAGTCATTTTCAAGTCTTGCAATTTTCAAGCCAATTTAAGTAAAAACTGTAACTAGGCCACTCAGAAACATTCAATGTTGTCTTGGTAAGCACCTCCAGTGTATATTTGGCCTTGTGTTTTAGGTTATTGTTATTGTGAATTTGTCTGTTGGAAAGAAGACTGAACCAGGTTTTCCTCTAGGATTTTGCCTGTGCTGAGCTCTATTCCATTTCTTTTCATCAAAAAAATGCTTGCCGATGACAAGCATACCCACAAAATGATGCAGCCACCACCATGCTTGTAAATATGATGGTACTCAGTGATGTGTTGTGTTGGATTTGCCCCAAACGTAACACTTTGTATTCAGGATATAAAGTGAATAGGTCAAATCAAATCAAATTGTATTGGTCACATACACATATTTAGAAGATGTTATTGCGGGTGTAGCAAAATGCTTGTGTTTCTAGCTCCAACGGTGCAGTAATATCTAACAATTCACAACAATACACACACATCTAAAGTAAAAGAATGGAGTTAAGAAATACAGTTGAAGTTGGAAGTTTACATACACTTAGGTTGGAGTCATTAAAACTCGTTTTTCAACCACTCCACAAATTTCTTGTTAACAAACTATACTTTTGGCAAGTCGGTTAGGACATCTGCTTTGTGCATGACACAAGTAATTTTTCCAACAATTGTTTACAGACAGATTATTTCACTTATAATTCACTGTATCACAATTCCAGTGAGTCCAAGTTATGTGACTCGAGTCCACACCTCTGGCTTCTAGCGTCATAGCCAAGAAGACTCAAGGCTGTAATCACTGCCAAAGGTGCTTCAACAAAGTACTGAGTATAGGGTCTGAATAGTTATGTAAATGTGATAATTCCGTTTTCAATTTTGATCAAATTTGTATAACTTTCAAAAAACGTTTTTTCCTTTGTTATTATGGGGTATTGTGTGTAGATTGATGAGGGGAAAAAATGATTTGATCAATTTTAGAATAAGGCTGTAACCTAACAAAATGTGGAAAATGTCAAGGAATCTGAATATTTTCCGAATGCACTACACTGAGTATACCAAACATTAGGAACACCTTCCTAATATTGAGTCGCACACCCCCCCCCCCCCCCCCCCCTTGCCCTCAGAACAGCCTAAATTCGTCTGGCATGAACTGTACAAGGTGTCGAAAGAATTCCACAGGGATGCTGGCCCATGTTGACTCCAATTCTTCCCACAGTTGTGTCAAGTTGGCTATTATAATTCACATAATAATTCAAATGTCCTGTTTCTGCAGGGTTATTTTCCTGCTGTAGTAAACTGGCTCAAATTAAGATCCTACACCTGTACATCCTCTACATTTTTTTCTGAGATAATATTGGAAAATGTATTCCTGATTAGCAATTAGCAATTCAATTATAAACAAAATGCATGCTTGCATTTTGCTTATTGCAAAACAAATTCCACCTTACATACCACCTGAACAATGTCATAAAGTCACGTAAAGAAAATGCTGAAGGTACATAACCCGTAACATATGTTAGATTACCATTAAACACATATGTTACAGATATGTAGTCACGCACAGGTTATTGACTTTTACAATCGTTCTGAGCGACAGGAGAAGTGCACACGTCCTCACAATTTTTTGGGTGGGGGAATCTATTGAGGGTTTCTTTCTGTCGTGGACTTTCTGCCTTGTCTGCCAGATCCAGCCAAATTAGGTATGGGTGCAGACGTGCACATAAATCTCACAAACACTGTGCTAACGCATTTTCAAGTTGCTTACCTTGTGTAGTTTGTCAGAAAAGTCACAGTTCCATACGGTTCTCTTTCTTTACACCCGTCCTCCAAGGATAAAGCTCAAGTTTATGTGCCATTATGTAATACATACATTGGAAATCTTACTCATAGCTCAACCCATCACAGGGATATTAATGGTTAGTCACAACATTAGGGACTTGGTGTAAAGTATCTAAGTGAGTTGTATGATTACAGTGAACTGCTTAGGGGCTTTGGGGCTCATCTTGGCTGATGGATGCCCTCAGGATTAGCGTTGTCTGCTGCTAATTTTAAATGGCTGCATTTAAACTGTCAGTAAGCACTTCATTATTACAAACAGCAAGTGTGAGTGTGAGGTAATGAAATAAGCATCACACTTGACACACCTCTGTCCACATGGCCCATTATCTAGCCATGCATACGTTTGATTTGATTCGTCCCTGATGACTTTAGTTCAGGGGTGAATCGGAATCGGTCATTAGTTCCCCTGTTGGCTGCTGGGAAAGCGTAGTACACTTCCTTGTAAAGGAATCAAGAAGGTTCAAATGTACAGTACCATTTAGGGCTTTTTCTGAAACAGAGAAATGCACGCACGCACGCACGCACACACACACACACACACACACACACACACACACACACACACACACACACACACACACACACAACACACACACACACACACACACCACACACACACACACACACACACACACACACACACACACACACACACACACACACAACCAACAACAAGACACACACACACACACACACACACACACACACACACACAGCTGTGTGCCGCTGCCGAGCCCTCATTAGGATGCTGGAACAGTGACAGAAACGTTGACCAGGAAAAGCCTTATGGAAGTGACAAATTTAAACTGAGTTCTAGGAGTAGACTTTAACTGCATGTTAATAAAGGAAAACATTTAGTCAATATTGCTGCTGTAATTACAGTGGAGTTGATTTAGTCTCTGGAGCATCAGCAGTATAACTACACCACAGAACAAAACAGCATGTTGACTGCTAACTAATTACCTGAACACAGAGATGATGCAATTACCTATAAGAGTCATTAGAGGATATTGAAGAATGTGGTTGAAGAAATGTAACATATTGCTTTTCATACCGTGTAGCAAGAACAGGTGAGACTCGAGTGTAACAAACTTGCATAAACCACAAACTTGCCAGATATAAAAGACTGGGGAGCTAGCATGCATACACCCACAGTCACTTATCTTGTTTCTCAGAGCAGAGAAACAGCTAGTGATCCAATACCCTGTCATTTCGTCAGTTACATAAATCCCACATTCTGTTGGAGTTTTCAAACTGTATTTTTAGACTGGCAGGAACAGATAAGGATGCTTGCCAATTACTGCTCCATTACATAACAGGGGGCAATGTATGGCATAATCCCTATGCTTAAATGAGGTAAAGTATCCATTTAGTGTTCTCCTCTCTCTGCCACACTCTCAGAAACATCACAGAGAGAGAGAGAGAGAGGGTTGCCTTACTAGCACACAAATGTTAGATTTGATTAGGATTACTTAGGGTTCTCCACAAGGTCCTTGGTAAACTGCTGTGTATACTACTACAGTACTGTGCTCATAGCGTTATCTTAGTAAACTATTTTTATAACCTCTCTGCCTTTAGCCAACTGATTGAAAAGAAAAGCAATGCTGTTTGGGTTCCTGGTACTCTTTCAGATAAAATTCCTCACACAAAGTGAAAGAGCAAAACGTTTCTAAACCCACTTCAATTAAATGGTCCATAATACTGTATGTATTTACAGCCTCAAAAGTTTGTTTTTGTCAAATATTTGTGATTCTGCATTACTAATTGGGACAGAAAAAGCAGTTTACACCTTCTGGTACCAGCTTTAGAAAAGAAAGTTAGCTGCACACAATACGGTCAAGATTGACACATATAACGTGGACAACAATATCAAACTCTTCTTTCCTCCTTGTTCTTTGAGAGGCTATATTCTATCTGCATGCTAGCCCCACCTGGTGGTTGTGAATATCAAAGGCATATCTGTCTAACTGGGTGAGTTGTGTGAAATAAATATAGATTTTGAAGTAATGCTTTGTTTTTGCCTCAGAAGAACACTATTGAATGTTGAGGGGTTTAAGCAGCACAGCAATTTCACAAAATGTAGAGTCTTAAAAAAGTCTGTGTGTCTGCAATAAACATCATCCCAGGTCAAGATCAAGACGTATAACATGGACAACAATGTCAAACTCTTCTTTCCTCCTTGTTCTTTGAGAGGCTGTAGTCTGTCTGCATGCTAGCTCCATCTGGTGGTTGTGAATATCGAAGGGCTTTTCAGCAACACAGCCACAGCAGCACAGCCATTTCACAAAAAGTGGAGTATTAAAAAGGTCTGTATGTCTGCAATAAACATCATCCCAACATCAAATACACTTTTTGTGTTCAGTTTCCCTCACAAGGAATACAAAGCCAACTTCCTCTTGGGACCCCTGTAGAGCCCTTAATGTCCCAATGACATGTTTACCAACATTAGAATTACATCAATCGGGCCTCCCGAGTGGCGCAGCTGTCTAAGGCATTGCATCACAGTGCTTGAGGCGTCACTACATTCCCGGGTTTGATCCCAGGCTGTGTCACAGCCAGCCGTGACCGGGAGACCCATGAGGCGTGCACAATTGGCCCAGCGTTGTCCGGGTTAGGGGAGGGTTTGCCGCCCGGGATGTCCTTGTTCCATCGCGCTCTAGCAACTTCTTATGGCGGGCCGGGTGCCTGCTAGTTGTACGGTGTTAACTCCGACACATAATGCGGCTGGCTTCAGGTTTAAGCGAGCAGTGTGTCAAGAAGCAGGGTCGTGTTTCGGAGGATGCATGGCTCTTGACCTTCGCCTCTCCCGAGTCTGTACGGGAGTTGCAGCGATGGGATAGACTGTAACTACCAATTGGGGTTAAAAATGGGTAAAAGTACCACAAAAAAATTGTATCACATCAATCGCCCTCTAATTCACATTAGAAGTTGCATAATTCTAATGTAGGAAACTGGGGGAAAGGCCAGTGATGAATAGGCTGACAGTGTCTCTCTTTCACCAAAGCTGCACTCTTCAACAGTGAAAGGGAGGGGGGGGTTACCATAGCAACCTTATATCATTATGTCAAGGGGATACAATATGTTTCAGGACCTTGCGTTGTTCATCTATTCAGCCGATTATGTGCTAAATGTATTGGAGGACATTCTCTTTCACTGGGACTAAAACATTTTTTCCCAACAAACTGTAACGTACATACTGTCTAAGCCAGGGCCGTCTGTAAAATTAAGTCTATAGAATGTCACAAAGTTTGGCAGTGATGGTGAGACAGTGAAGTGTCCTACTTTTGTGTGGGCCCTGAAGGGATTACAGATACAGTGCCTTCAGAGACTATTCATACCCCTTGACTTATTCCACATTTTGTTATGTTACATTATGAATACAAAATTGATTAAATAGATGCTTTTCCTCGCCCATCTACACACAATACCCCATAATGACAAAGTGAAAACATGTTTTAGAAATTATTGTAACTTTATTGAGGTGTGAATACTTTCTGAAGGCACTGTATGTCTGTTATCTAGGGTAGATCAACAGAACACGGAAAACACAGCAAAATTACACATAAGAATACTGTAATTGATTATCAATGAACAACAGATCACATAGCTAGCAAATCTGATCACAGCAAACAGATCGCTAACAGGCTGTTACCCAGTATCAACAGCATGGCAGTTCTGCAGGCTGTTGCAGTTTCTTGTTTATCCTTCCTGTGTAATGAACTGTGAAGGGATGGCATTCACATATAAACATACCAAGGGAGAGACATATGGAGACTACAGTTCAGGCAGGATGGGATAGAGATAAAGATGTCATGTGTAACATTGAATGGGTTTGTGTACCTGAGGAGCTTATGGTGAGAGAACAGGCCCTGTCAACGTTTTAATGGAATGTCTATCAGTGGGCAGCTGCCTTGTTAAAAATGGCCTCAGCAGTTTTGTTTCCATGTGTGAAACAGAAAGCATAAATAATTTCTAGATCCATCACATTCCATTGTAATAACATCCTTGTTTGAGGCTGATATACCACAAAAATGGAAAGTAAACATTTGTTTCAACATTTGAGGACAATAATTCTAATTTTGGGGGGACTCTTATTCATATGAACTTGGAGGAGGAATGGGATACAGCAACAAACAAACCATAGAAGGGGCCTCCCGAGTGGCGTAGCGGTCTAAGGCGCTTTAAGGCGCAGCGGTCTTTCCATGTTACATTGCACTTTAGCGACTCCTTGTGGCGGGCCGGGCGCAGGCAAGCTGACTTCAGTCACCAGCTGGACAGTGTTTCCTCCGACACTTTGGTGCGGCCTGCTTCCAGGTTAAGCGAGCAATGTGTCAAGAAGCAGTGCGGCTTGGCAGGGTCGTGGTCCGGAGGAAGCATGGCTCTCAATCTTCGCCTCTCCCGAGTCCGTAGAGGAGTTGCAGCGATGGGACAAGACTGTAACAACCAATTGGATATCACAAAATTGGGGAGAAAAAGGGGTAGAAAAAAATTATAATAGAAAACTAAAGGTAGAAGAAAACAAGAGTAGTTATTCAGAGTTGATAAAAAACTGCTTGTCTGCGCCAACCCCTAGACCCCTATAGCTAGTGTCTTCATATAATGGTTTATTTCTAGTATGGCCAGAGTGGAGTAGAGTAGGGAAAACCACAGTTCTGTAGCTGGTCTGTTTGTTCTGTGGACTCCACAGCTGCAGCAGTGCCTCCCCTCTCTCTCTCTCTCTTGTCTGGAAGCTGTTGAGCTGAGATTCAGATGTTCTCAACCCTTCTGGGACACATAAATGTAACAGTGAATAGCAGAGAGGGGTCTGCTCAAGAACACAAACACGGCTAGAACAGAACATTTAGGGATATAGGAGGAATGTAAAAAATCCCAATATGTAAAACATTTCCACTCAACATTCAATGGGCTTTTCATCCATATTGGACAACCATATGAATCCTCTCTGACAATTTTGGGCCAGGTGAAAGGTCTGAAAAGGATACCGTTTTGTCTCTTGTGATAATGCATCTTTAACTTTCTCATGTAAAAAAAAGTGGGGAAAAGGCCAGCACATTTTCTTTGTTTTTATTCCAAGCAGATGAGAAGCCAGCAAAAAGCCTCTAGGCCAGGTGTCTTTGACTTGGTAACTCTCCAGCAAGCTGCGGACCAAACAAAGGCTTATTGGGGAATCTCCGGGAAGCCTGTGTTGTTGGAATGGAATGCCCCTCTATTGTATATGTCAGCACTGGACAGTTAATCACTCACCATAGGATCTCTGAGTCTGTTTTTCACACTACTGCTCTGTGACAGGGTCTCACATCCTTCTTGTCCTGTCCTCACTTGCCTCAATAGAATCTATTAGTGGAACACAGACATGACAATGGCCCGGCCATTGTTGCTGTCTTGACTTGGCCAAGATATTTCAAACTAATTGCTTCATTCTCTTTGTCACTAATCATCCTCATGTTCGTGCTCAGAGTCAGGAAAAGAGTCAGGCCAACTAGTGGGTACAGTTGCATGATCTGTTTGCACAGTAAAATAAGTGGTGTACATTTAACTCGGAAAGTATTAAATGTACACTATTTCCAGTGAACATATACATACCACTGAACTGGTATTAATATAACACTTTTAAAAGTGTTAAAGATTTAACTCTGTGGCAGTGTTTCCCATTCAATTCTTACAGTGTTCAAATTAACTTGATTGTGGTGTTTGCATAGCTCTACTGTAGAGTAATAGGCAACACCTACAGGGTAAAACATAACACTTGATTTAGAGTTAATTGAACAGTGGCTGATGCTGCTACACTTTCTCAGTGTAAACTGTCCTGGTGGCAATTTGAATAATTGTTCTACAGTCTTATGGCTTGGGAGTAGAAGCTGTTAAGGAGCCTTTTGGTCCTAGACTTGGCGCACCGGTACCACTTGTCGTGCTGTAGCAGAGAGAACATTCTATGACTTTGGTGACTGGAGTCTTTGACAATTTTTTGGGACTTCCTCTGACACCGCCTGGTATAGATGTCCTGGATGGCAGGAAGATTGGCCACAGTGATGTACTGGAACGTATGCACTACCCTCTGTAGTGCCTTGTGGTCAGAGGCCAAGCAGCTGCCACACCAGGCGATGATGTAACCAGTCAGGATGCTCTCGATGGTGCAGCTGTATTACTTTTTGAGGATCTGAGGACTGACAAATCTTTTCAGCCTCCTGTCTTGGTGTTTTTGTTCCATGATAGTTTGTTGGTGATATGGACACCAAGGAACTTGAGGCTTGCAATCTGCTCCACTACAGCCCTGTCGATGAGAATGGGGGCGTACTCGTTCCTCCTTTTCCTGTTTATTAAAAGTCCCATGATGGTAGTGACTGCCCATTACTGCTTATCACTTATTAACCATCATTTATTCACATTACTTTACTTTAGTAAAATATTTCAGTTGTTGTGTATATATCTTACATTTGTTTTAGGCCTATTTGATGACTTTATTATTTCATTCCAAGTCATCATCTCATCTCTATAGAGCTGCTGCTTATGCTGTCTGACAACATCACTATTTTAGTAGTTCTTCAAAGTAAATAAGGCATACTTTTATGACTGCCGAATACCAACTATGAATAACTTATTTTCAAGGAGAGGTACCTCACAAAGCACCTTATCTCTATCCCTCTAGATTGGCTTTCTTCTGTCTCTTCTCTCCGGCTATGATTGCACCATAGAGATATAAAGAGGACTCATCTTAATATATGTGCCATTATAGCGTTTGTGACAGCATGGGCAGCGCCATTGAGGCTACAACCCATAGGAATCCGCACCCAGTTGACTACTTTAAAATGGCAGAAGCATGGAGGAAGCCCTTAATGGGGCTACCAATGCTTAAATGGCCTTTTGGCCTCCAGAGGCCTCTATCATTTCTATTATCTGCACCACACAGACCAGACAAGTAGGCACGCAACGGATTATGGTCATTGTAACTAAATTAATTACCAGGCTTTGGGCGCTAATCTATGTTGAATATTGGCCTGTTGGAAACTACAACTCTCTACTACATTGCACAGTTCCAGCTTGATCTGATTTATCTCTAGAGAAACTGTGCATTGCGCTCACAAAAAAAAAAATGTATGAATTGGGATTCAAATAATTTCACTTAGTTGTTTAGCACTAGGCCTCTTATGCGATGCAATGGTCATCACACTGGATTAATGATCTACTAGTCGCACACATCTCAAAAAAAGTATACCAGACATTTTTACTGTGAATTTTTTGGACATAGGGGTCAATCTAAGTTTAAAATGTTGTGAGTGTGTGAGTGTGTGTGTCTACTGTATTTGTGTGTCACGACTGTAAAGACATTTTTCTTTCACATTTGGTAAACAGCACCCTGGTAGGCTTCTGCAGCCTTTGCAGCCTCACTCTACCCATAATATCAAAGTCATTTTTGATAAGGCCAAAAATGTATGAAACGAATATTGAATAAATGTGTTTCAAACTGTTTGCTTGGAATGATTTGTACAGTACCTACTGTACATTTATATCTGACTGCGCATGAGAGCGCATCCGAATCAGTCAGAAAAGACGTGATACCGTAAAGTGTTGTGTACTCGCGCACACAAATGCAGGAGGAGGCTGAAGCGCGGATGGCTTGACTGCGTTTTGCAAGCTACCGGTAGACGTCTAGATTGAATCAAATTATTCCACACTTTTTATTTGTGTTTGTATGATTCCATTGCGCCACAGGCAGAAGGACCGCTTTCCCCCGAGTGCGTAAGTGAACCACATTTTTTGGTGATCTATTGAGTGGAGGCAAGTTAATTTTTCACCTAACTTCTGAGTTCTTGGATTACTTGGTGGGGGGCCAAGGGAACTGGCAATGGGAGCGTGCCTTTGCTGTGCCTCGTACATTTTTACAGCCTGGTGCCAAGGGACAACAACAACATGGGTAGCGGTAGTAGTTGTGGAAAGAAGGTTGCACCTGCGAGTGTCAACGAGATAAACGCATTCAAAAGAGATGACAACACAGTCCATGTTTCGAAAGAGGAAAGTCACTTGTTCAAACCATTGAAGATACCCAAATTGACGAACTTCAATCAGTCACGAAACATAGCGCAACAACTAGACTGCCACAGTGAAGGACACGACTCGGAATTTTCAGTAGAGGATTATGACGTTGATGTGGAACTGGACCAGGTTCTAGAGGAATATGACAATCGGGAATTGCGTTCCAAAAGGAAAACTTTTGCAAAGACGCTTTTAATCGGGTCAGACACGTATGGATTCTGTAATTCCAGACGGGTCCACAATGAAAGCGATTTCAATTCAACCCCTCACTTGCAGAGTTGTGAGTTGTCGGAAGGGACGGGGGCACATTGTCCATATAACGGTTCTGTTGAAGTCATCAACAAGGACAAGCATGTCTTTCACCACTTTTCCAAAGATACACACATTCAGTTCCCAAGCGCCACTCAGGAAAATGTAAGAATATTATTTTAGCTCATTCTCATTAGTGGTGATGGACGAGCATAATCAAATTGACAGCATTTGATTTATTATTTCCTGTTATATAACATGTTAAAACTACTTAACCAATGGCATTCGTAACTGATTACATTTTTTTATTGTAAAGTTTTCTGCAAACCATATACAGTGCTTTCAGAAAGTATTCACACCCCTTGACAAATGTTGTTGTGTTACAAAGTGGGATTAAAATGGATTCAATTGTCATTTTTTGTGTGAATGATCTACAGAAAATTCTCTGTAATGTCAAAGTGGAAGAAATGTTTTTATTTTTAATTAATAGAAAATATAATCTAATATAGTTTGATTAGATAAGTATTCAACCCCCTGAGTCAATACATGTTACAATCATATTTGGCAGCGATTACAGCTGTGAGTCCTTCTGGGTAAATCTCGAAGAACTTTGCACACCTGGATTGAACAATATTGACAAATCTTTCTTTAAAAAATATGTCAAGCTCTGTCAAGTTGGTTGTTGATCATTGCTAGACAGACATGTTTTGTAATTACTTTGCCACTATGGCCTATTTATTGCCTTGCCTCCTTACTTCATTTGCACACACTGTATACAGATTTTCTATTGTGTTATTGACTGTAAGTTTTTTTATCCCATGTGTAACTCTGTGTTGTTGTTTTTGTTGCACTGCTTTGCTTTATCTTGGCCAGGTCGCAGTTGTAAATGAGAACTTGTTCTCAACTAGTCTACCTGGTTAAATAAAGGTGAAATAAACAACAACAAAAATATATATATTTTTTTCAAGTATTGCCATAGATTTCCAAGCCGATTTAAGTCAAAACTGTAGCTAGGCCATTCAGGAACATTCAATGTCGTCTTGGTAAACAACTCCAGTGTATATTTGGCCTTGTGTTTTAGGTTATTGTCCTGCTGAACAGTGAATTTGTCTCCCAGTGTCTGTTGGAAAGCAGACTGAACCAGGTTTTCCTCTGATTTTGCCTGTGCTTAGCTCTATTCCGTTTCTTTTTATCCTAGAAACTTCGTAGTTCTTGCCGATGACAAGCATACTCATAACATGATGCAGGCACCACAATTCTTGAAAATATGAAGAGTGGTACTCAGTGATGTGTTGGATTGGATTTGCCCCAAATATAACACTTTGTATTCAGGACAAAAAGTACACAACTTTGCCAAATGTTGTGCAGTATGACTTTAGTGCCTTATTGCAAACAGGATGCAACATTTGAATAATTTGTATTATGTACAGGCTTCCTTCTTTTCATTCTGTAATTTATGTTAGTATTGTGGATGAGCTACAATGTTGTTGATCCATCCTCAGTTATCTACTATCACAGCCATTAAACTCTGTAACTGTTTTAAAATCGATATTGGCCTCATGGTGAAATCCCTGAGCGGTTTCCTTTCTCTTTAGGAATGGTGCCTGTATCTTTGCGGTGACTGGGTGTATGGATACACCATCCAAAGTGTAAAATTAATAACTGCATCATGCTGAAAGGGATATTCAAAGTCAGATTTTTTTTTTACCCATCTACCAAAAAGGTGTCCTTCTTTGCGAACCATAGGAAAACCTCCTTGATCTTTGTGGTTGAATCTGTGCTTGAAATTCACCAGTCGACGTAGGGACATTACATATGTGTGGGGTACAGAGATGAGGTAGTCATTTAAAAATCATGTTAAACACTATTAATGCACACAGAGTGAGTCAATACAACTTATTATGTGACTTGTTAAAGCTGAAATATGTAACTTTTTGGGCGACCCGACCAAATTCACATAGAAAGTGTGTTATGGATCTGTCATTCTCATTGAAAACAAGTTTATTAAGCGGTAGATCTGTTCTGTGTGTGCTATTTCTATTCTTCCCATTCTTAAGTTTAGTTTTTGCGTCTTTTACTTGCAGTTTTGTACACTAGCTGAAAAGACAATATTTTTGATTATTGAAAATATATTTCACAGCGGTTTAGATGGCACAATATTTCTCTACACTACACATAGCAACCAGGATATGGCAGAGCAATTTCTGCATATTGTACCTTTAAGCACATTTTTACTCCTGAACTTATCTAGCCTTGCTGTAACAAAAGGATTGAATACTTATAGACTCAAGACATTTCAGCTATTCATTTTTTATTCATTTGTAAACATTTCTAAAAACATAATTCCACTTCAACATTATGGGGTATTGTGTGTAGATCAGTGAAACAAAATCTAAATGTTATCCATTCTAATTTGAGGCTGTAACACAACAAAATGTGGAAAAAGTCAAGGGGTGTGAATACTTTCTGAAGGGACTGTATGGTGTTCTCTGACAACTCTATTGTCAAAACTCTCAACAGGACTTCTTGACAAAGGGGACTTGTGTGGAGTCAGTGCCTCGCTCAGAATCAGACTCGTGAGTAACTGCCGATCGGGCAAGATCAAATTCACCTTGAGCATAACAAAATACCAAACCTTTGGGCAGATCAGATTAGTTACATGTCAGCAAAACACTTGCAAACTGCTTTATTGTGGCTAATTTATTAAGATACTTTTAAACATGAGAATATGCTATAAAAAAAAGATGATGATTAAATATTGAATTACACTTAGAAGTTATTGTGAAATAGGCCTAGGCTATATTGCCTCTATGGTGCACATTACACACTGACTGTATCCATTACGCATCACATCTATAAAACTATTGCTTTAATCTAGGCCCATTTCTGAAACTCTCTCTGCGAGTCAATTTCTTGTTATAACAATTTCTGACATATCTCTCTGTTCCTTCCCAGAGTCCCTGACGATAGCCACGGCCCCTCTCTTTCCATGCCCGTCATCCTATATGATGGATCAGAAGTGGACCTGATGGAGACCATAGAGAGAGAGTTTAGTTGACCCCACAGGAGAGACTGGTGGCAACCTGCTCACATTTCCTGCATTCACTTTTGGAGAAAGTGCTCACATTGCTCATTTTAAAGATGTACTATGTTGCTAAAATTCGAATAGTTCGCCTAATATCAGTTTATGTGTCAAAACAAGCAAGTTTAGTGTAAGGAATCATTGCACCATCTAAATCGCTGTGAAATATATTTTCGATAACCAAAAATATAGTATTTTCAGCTGTTTGAAGCTGGTGTACAAAACCGCAAGGAAAAGACGCAAAAACTAAACTAAAGAACGGGAAGCATAGAATTGGAGCACATAGAACAGATCTACCACTCCTTAGACTTGCTTTCGATGACAATGACAGATCTATGACACAAATTTCTATGTGAATTTGGTCGGGTCGCCCCAAAATTTACATATTGCCGTTTTAAAGTCTAAAATGGCAGGATAACTTTTGAACCAAAGAGTTTATTTTTTATTTTTATGAATTGATGATAGGTGCTGTATCAGTCAGTTGAAAAACAATACTGCATTTGCAGCACCATGCAGGGCACCCACCACCCACCACCCACCACCAACTAATCTACTAAACTATGAATTATCTCCATGGTTATGTCTGTCAATGGCTAATAGACAGAACCATCAATTTCACAGTGGAATTCAACATCAAATCGGACCACAAAAATGCTGAAGAAACAATTCTTTCCACAGTCTTATAAATATTTGTCATTGAGCAATGTACTTGTGGTTTTGTATTCTTACTGTTGCATAACGGTAGAGTAAAACAGCTGAAGGACGTTGCACTCATTTCCACAAGGCTTATGGGCATGCTATACTAGGAGAAGGAAAGGCATATTTTTCTCTCCATGCCTACTTTTGAAAGGTATGTGCTAGGTTTGTGTATTTATGTTTCATTTCCTGACCACAGTTCCTGCGGTCTTTCCACCCTTCCTCAGAAGGAATGTACAGCAGCGGTGGTGATTTTAAAATTCAAATATTGACTGGCCAAACTCAATCAACAAAGCTCATATGCATCGAAACCAGTACACTACACTGGCAACACATTGAATGCACTTATAACCAATCCCAGAAATGAGCTTTGAGCCACATATACACAAACTTTATAACATTTGGGTTATGATCAGTGTATGGCTACTTCCCATATCTTTAGCTCTTTGCACAGAAGGCCACTGTAGTCGACTACACTGTTATGGAGTAAACTAGCTAGTCATCGCTCTGCAATATAATAACACTTAGCATGTCTGCCTGCCTGTTACAAAATAACCCGGTTAAAATAATATGCAACATTTATAGCACTATTGCTTCGCTTCATCCTATTGTACAGTTACAGTTCGGGAATGATATATTGTTGTGACAGGAAATAACAGATTTGCATGCAAATCTCTTGGATATTAGTGGCGCTCCGCCCCACCTGCCTCACGTGATGCATCGGCAGCAGGATTTTAGAGGAGCTCAATGTGGCCCCTTTTTTGGCAACTCCCTTTCCACTGAAAGAGAGAAATCCAGTCACAGATCTTCAGTTCTACTACCCCACTGTGGTGAGATACAGGAATTGCATCTGCACACATACCCATTTACACGCAATATATTGAATTGGAACACTGATATATGTGTTGAATTTCGCTATGTCCCTTCCAAAATGAGGTGAATGCACCAATTTGTAAGTCGCTCTGGATAAGAGCGTCTGCTAAATGACTTAAATGTAATGTAAATGTAAAATGTGATATTTCCAAAGTGGCTTAATTTCAGATTATGACATTCACTCCCTCAATGTTTGAGGGAATTAATGAGGTAGAGATTTGCAATGTAGTATTTCATAGTAAATGATGGCCAACAGGCTGTACTAAATTCTGTTTATTACATCTGTCCTCTTGTATTTCAATCTGCTTATATGTTCTAATAATGAAAATTAACATTTTACAGCACAGATTTACATAGTCCATAAATCCCAAGTAGGATGAACTCCCGAGTGGTGCAGCTGTCTAAGGCACTGCATCTCAGTGCTAAAAGCATCACTACAGACCCTGGTTTGATTCCAGGCTGTATCACAATCAGCTGTGATTGGGAGTCCCATAGGGCGGTGCACAATTGGCCCAGCATTGTTAGGGTTTGGCTGGGGTAGGCCGTCATTGTAAATAAGAATTTGATCTTTATTAACTGACTTGCCTAGTTAAATAAAAAAAGTAAAAACATTTCAATGATTTATTATACCTCTCACATGGAAAGCTTTGAATAAATAAATGAACTAGCTATGGCTATTATATTGTGTTGATGTCAATTTAATTTCTTAATATACATGCATGATTTATTAAGAATGCACCAGTATAGTCATTATAGTATTACGTTTGTAATTCTAGAGAGAGAGTCTTAGTTGACCCAGTTGAATGAATCTCAAAGAAACAAAAACTCCTAGATTTATAATTGTGTAATTGCCATGTCACGCTGTAAAGTGTTAGTACATACAAACATAAAGGGTGCATTCTTTTGCCTAGGTGTTGCTGATGCCTGCCAGATCTTAGAATACCCGGGTAGGTATTTAACGTATTAGCAAACCACATCATATGTTATAGCAATCTATTAGTCGATGACACAGTCGTTGACGTGGCACGCAACCATTGGTTGATGCATGCAACATCTGAGCAGGGGAACAGCCTACTCTGGCACATGTTAAGGGACTGTCACGTTCCTGACCTGTTTTATGTTATTTTTGTATGTGTTTAGTTGGTCAGGGCGTGAGTTGGGGTGGGCATTCTATGTTTTGTGTTTCTATGTTTAGGTTGTTGGTAATTAGCCTTATATGGTTCTCAATCAGGGACAGGTGTTTGACGTTTTCCTCTGATTGAGAACCATATAAAGGTAGGCGTTTCACACTGTTTGTTTGTGGGTGATTGTCTTCCGTGTCTGTATCTGTGCACCACACGGGACTGTTTTCGGTTTGTTCGTTTTATGTAGTCTGTTCCTGTTCGTGAGTTCTTTCGTGTCTTTATGTAAGTTCCATGTTCAGGTTTCGTCTACGTCGTTTTCTTATTTTGTAAGTTATTCAAGTGTTCTTCGTGTTTCGTCTTTAATTTAATAAATTCATTATGTCATCATACCTCGCTGCGTATTGGTCCTCCGATCCTTCTCTCCTCTCCTCGTCCGAGGAGGAGGAAGAGCTAGAGCACCGTTACAGGGACCCAGTTCTATTCTGGCTCGGGGTTCGTTATGGAATGCATAGCATGGCATTGAGTTGGAACAGCGTTTGCAAAACCAATGAAATTACTTGGAAGGAGGAGAGGATAGTGAGATACCTGTCTCATATAAGAGTATATTAGATGGGGAAGTGTTACTTTCTATTTGGACTGGTTACAACCCTTACCCTCATCATCAGATATATTATAAGTCTAGAAATAAGGCACAGATAGTTGAGTATACAGTGCATTCGGAAAGTATTCAGATCCCTTGACTATTTCCACATTTTGTTACGTTACAGCCTTATTCCAAAATGTATTTAAAAAAAAAAATCCTTATCAATCTGCACACAATACCACATAATGACAAAACGAAACAGATTTTTAGACGTTTTTGCAAATGTAAAAAAACACACAAAAAATACCTTATTTACATAAAGATATAGACCATTTAATATGAGACTCAAAATTGAGCTCAGGTGCATCCTGTTTCCATTGATCATCCTTGTTTCTGCAAATTAATTGGAGTACACCTGTGGTAAATTCAATTGATTGGACATAATTTAGAAAAGCACACACCTGTCTATATAAGGTCCCACAGTTGACAGTGCGTGTCAGAGAAAAAACCAAGCCATGAGGTCGAAGGAATTGTCCATAGAGCTCCGAGACAGGATTGTGTCGAGGCAGATCTGTAGAAGGGTACCAAAACATTTCTGCACCATTGAACGTCCCTAAGAACACAGTGGCCTCCATCATTCTTAAATGGAAGAAGTTTGGAACCACCAAGACTCTTCCTAGAGCTGGCCGCCCAGCCAAACTGAACAATCGGGGAGAAGGGCCTTGGTCAGGGAGGTGACCAAGAACCCGATGGTCACTGACAGAGTTCCATAGTTCCTCTGTGAAGATGGGAGAACCTTCCAGAAGGACAACCATCTCTGCAGCACATCACCAATGAGGCTATTATGGTAGAGTGGCCAGACGGAAGCCACTCCTCAGTAAAAGGCACATGACAGCCCACTTGGAGTTTGCCAAAAAGCACCTAAAGGACTCTCAGACTATGAGAAACAAGATTCTCTGGTCTGATGAAACCAAGATTGAGCTCTTTGGCCTGAATGCCAAGCGTCACATCTGGAGGAAACCCGGCACCATCCCTATGGTGAAGCATGGTGCTGGTAGCATCATACCTTGAGGATGTTTTTCAGCTGCAGGGACTGGGAGACTAGTCAGGATCGAGGGAATGATGAACGGAGAAAAGTACATAACGATCCTTGATAAAAAACCTGCTCCAGAGTGCTCAGGTCCTCAGACTGGGGCGAAGGTTCACCTTCCAACAGGACAACGACCCTAAGCACACAGCCAAGACAACGCAGATGTGGCTTTGGGACAAGTCTCCGAATGTGCTTGAGTGGCCCAGCCAGAGTCCGGACTTGAACCCGATTGAACATCTCTGGAGAGACCTGAAAATAGCTGTGCAGCGATGCTCCCAATCTAACCTGACAGAGCTTGAGAGGATCTGCAGAGAAGAATCGGAGGAACTTCCCAAATACAGGTGTGCCAAGCTTGTAGCTTCATACCCAAGAAGACTCGAGGCTGTAATCACTGCCAAAGGTGCTTCAACAAAGTACTAAGTAAAGAGTCTGAAGACTTATGTAACTGTGATATCTGTTTTTTATTTTTAATACATTTACAAACATTTCTACAAACCTGATTTTGCTTTGTCATTATGGGGTATTGTGTGGAGATTGAGGAGGGGGGGAAAACTATTTAATCCATTTTAGAATAAAGCTGTAATGTAACAAAATGTTGAAAAAGTCAAGGGGTCTGAATACTTTCCGAAAGCACTGCATATAAATACAAATAGCATTGAGTACATAACACACATTTGCAGTGCTTTTTAAAAGTCTGAAGGGATATTCTATGATTCCTCCATCTCTCCACTTCTTTCCGGTAATGGAGGTAAAGATTCCTCCTCTTCCTCGTCCTCTGGCGGAGGCACAGGGGGTGGGGTAGGGCACTTACTAAGCTTCCTGCTCACCCTGGCGTACATTGGATTCCACCCCCTGTCACTCAAACCATCCTCTACCTCCTCCACCAATGAGAGAGGGCTTGTCAGGTCAAGCTCTTCCCCCGGGTCTGTGCCTGTAGTTTTTATTGGCTCATTGTCAGGCAGTGTGGTTGCGCTCAATTTCTGGACCAGTTCAGCTATGGTCTC
This sequence comes from Salvelinus sp. IW2-2015, assembly GCF_002910315.2. NCBI lineage: Eukaryota > Metazoa > Chordata > Actinopteri > Salmoniformes > Salmonidae > Salvelinus > Salvelinus sp. IW2-2015. The sequence goes on along the minus strand of NC_036849.1, from coordinate 11,527,310 downwards.
ATAGTCTGGGCTTGCCAGGTCCGATGGCATTGTGACCATGGGTGAGTCATCGTTAGGCTGTGTGGTTGATTCGTGGACCAGGTCAGCTATGGTTTGATAGCCTGGGGTTGTCAGGTCCACTTCCACAGAGGGTTCATCAGGTGTGAGCTCCCCAAAGATCTCATAGGTGTGCTGGGGTCGGACCCCCAGGGAATGCCCCTGGTCCTCAACCTCCACCTGACCCTCTTCTTCAAGCTGAACGATAAAGTTGGAGCTGAATTCTGCAGCGGTCTCCAGGAGGTCAAGGTCGTTCACGATGGGGATATTGAGGGGGTCAGTGTCATTCACAATGGGGATATCGACAGGTTCAAGGCTGTTCACAATGGGGGCATCCACAGATGCAAGGCTGTCCATGTTGAGGGAATCCACGATGGGGGCATCCAGCACCAGGGTGTGGTGAACATTCATGATGGGGGTGTCCAGGGTGTCCCCTGAATAGACAGGTGGGGGTACGGACTCGAGGATGCTGTCATCTTCCACCATGGATATAGGGGCTGGTATAGAGTGGAGCTCGGGTGTGAAGTTCAGGACCTCCCTCAGGTCACCTACAAGGTGAGAAAATAAGAAAATAATAGAGGAGAGTCACTTAACCTGAAGCTTAGCCAAAGAGAGATTGAGCCCCATTAGTTTCTGCCTGTGGCTATGGAACCCTGACCTGTTCACCGGATGTGCTACCTTCTGCTGTTTTCGACTCTCTCTCTACCGCACCTGCTGTCTCTAACTCTGAATGATCGGCTATGAAAAGCCAACTGACATTTACTCCTGGGGTGCTGACCTGTTGCACCCTCTACAACCCCTGTGATTATTATTATTCGACCCTGCTGGTCATCTATGAACGTTTGAACATCTTGGCCATGTACTGTTATAATCTCCACCCGGCACACCCAGAAGAGGACTGGCCACCCCTCAGAGCCTGGTTCCTCTCTGGGTTTCTTCCTAGGTTCCTGCCTTTTTTCCTAACCACCGTGCTTCTACATCTGCATTGCTTGCTGTTTGGGGGTTTAGGCTGGGCTCCTGTTCAGCACTTTGTGACATCGGCTGATGTAAAAAGGGCTTTATAAATACATTTGATTGATTGGTTGATCGTTTGAGAAGTGCACATAGGTGATTTGAGGTAGCCTACCGATGTCGACGGTGGTGGGAGGGGAAGGAGATATAGTCGTCATGGCCACAGGGGTTCCGTTGGAAATCTGCAAGGCACCTAGAGAATCACCTGCAGGACATGAAAACAAACCTGTAATACTTACCCACTACTCACCAAACTTGTGTGAAAGACACATGGGAGAAATGCGTAGGGGGATACAGAGAGAGTGATGAAGGCAGTACCTTGCTGATCTGGCGCCACCCTGTGGCTCCTCCAGGGTTTGATCCTGATGCCATCCTGCTCAGCAGGAAGCTGCTCTGGGACACTGTCTTCAGGTATGGGACTGAAATCTAACCAGGGAGGAGATGAAAACAGAACACACACTGTAAGACAACCCTTCTAGCAGATCTAGAGGTAGCCTCGCTTACGGCTGAAACTATAAACACAGAGGTGTAACAGTTTGGTTTCCCACCTCTCTCGTTTTTTCTGATGTCACTGATCATGGGGTTCTCCCTGGCGGCCAGGGTGTTCTCCAACTTTACCTGTCAATCAAAAACACTCAGGTAATGACATCACAGTATACTGGGTTCACCATTTTGCTGTCATTGGTCTCAGGACAAAGTACTCTCAAAAGGATTCCATCCACTGCATCCCTCCCTCCCTTCTCTCTTCAACCCTTTGATCCCTTCTACAACTTCCTTGCTTCCTCCCTTCCTCCGTATCTCCCTACCTCCTCTCTTACTGACTTCTGTGTAACCCTGGTCAGGACATAGCTGTCGTCATTGTTGTTGCTTGTTTTGTCTCTCACCACTCTCATCAGCTGTGACTGGGTTCTCTCCACCCGCCCACCACCGTCCTGGAGCTCAAAGGATTGCCTGTGGAACACAGCACAAACTAGAGAATCCGAACAAGTACAACCGATATCTACTGATGCTTACAGAATTTCAAAGAATTTGGTACACTCCCCAATATTCAACAATGCATGAAAAAGTATTTACTTTTAGAATCAAGTGCACAAACAATAAATGTGGTTCACCATTAACTAATGCATATCAGCAACAGTATCTATAAACAGTATATAAAGTGATTATTTGCTGATAACAGACCTGTATTTAAAGGTGTGTTCATGATATATTAGTCTGTGTTTGAACTTTTGCACTCGCACTTTGGCGCTATCAAATCACTATTTGAAGGTGTTGGATTCTGGCTTGAAATATACTTATTCATGTTACCATACCAGAACCTATTGATTACTTTACACATATAAGAAATGTACATGTCAAAACAAATCACATTTTATTGGTCACATACACGTGATCTAATGACTGCCTTGCCTGGTTCACCAACTACTTTGCAGACAGAGTTCAGTGTGTCAAATCGGAGGGCATGTTGTCCGGTCCTCTGGCAGTCTCTATGGGGGTACCACAGGGTTGCAATTCTCGGCCCGACTCTTTTCTCTGTAACATCAATGATGTTGCTCTTGCTGCGGGCGATTCCCTGATCCACCTCTACGCAGACGACACCATTCTATATACTTCCGGCCCTCCTTGGACACTGTGCTATCTAACCTCCAAACGAGCTTCAATGCCATACAACACTCCTTCCGTGGCCTCCACTGCTCTTAAACGCTAGTAAAACCAAATGCATGCTTTCAACCGTTCGCTGCCTGCACCCGCACGCCCGACTAGCATCACCACCTGGACGGTTCCGACAGAATATGTGGACATCTATAAGTACCAGGTGTCTGGCTAGACTGCAAACTCTCCTTCCAGACCATATCAAACATCTCCAATCAAAATCAAATCAAGAATCGGCTTTCTATTCCGCAACAAGCCTCCTTCACTCACGCCGCCAAACGTACCCTAGTAAAACTGACTATCCTACCGATCCTCGACTTCGGCGATGTCATCTACAAAATAGCTTCCAATACTCTACTCAGCAAACTGGATGCAGTTTATCACAGTGCCATTCGTTTTGTTACTAAAGCACCTTATACGACCCACCACTGCGGACCTGTATGCCCTAGTCGGCTGGCCCTCGCTACATGTTCGTCGTCAGACCCACTGGCTCCAGGGTCATCTACAAGGCTATGCTAGGTAAAGTGCCGCCTTATCTCAGTTCACTGGTCACGATGGCTACACCCACCCGCAGCACGCGCTCCAGCAGGTGTATCTCACTGATCATCCCTAAAGCCAAACCTCATGGACGCCTTTCCTTCCAGTTCTCTGCTGCCTGCGACTGGAACGAATTGCAAAAATCTCTGAAGTTGGAGACTTTTATCTCCCTCAACAACTTTAAAAATCTGCTATCCGAGCAGCTAACCGATCGCTGCAGCTGTACATAGTCCATCTGTAAACTACCCACCCAATTTACCTACCTCACCCCCCATACTGCTTTTATTTATTTACTTTTCTGCTCTTTTGCACACCAGTATCTCTTCTTGCACATGATCATCTGATGATTTATCACTCCAGTGTTAATCTGCTAAATTGTAATTATTCGATTTATTGCCTACCTCATGCCTTTTGCACACATTGTATATAGATTCTATTTTTTTTCTACCATGTTATTGACTTGTTTATTGTTTACTCCATGTGTAACTCTGTGTTGTCTGTTCACACTGCTATGCTTATCTTGGCCAGGTCGCAGTTGCAAATGAGAACTTGTTCTCAACTAGCCTACCTGGTTAAATAAAGTGAAATAAAAATAAAATAAAATAGCAGATGTTACGGTGGATAGCGAAATATTTGCGCTTCTTGCTCTGACAGTGCTGTAATATCTAACAAGTAATATCTAACAAATTACACAACATATACCCAATACACACAAATAATTAATTAAGACTATATACATATATGGACGAGCGATGTCAGAGCAGAATGGACTAAGATACAGTAGAATAGTATAGAATACCAGTATATACATATGAGATGAGCAATGCAAGATATGTAAACATTATTAAGTGACTAAGATACCATAGAAGTATAGAAAACAGTATATACATATGAGATGAGTAACGCCAGATATGTAAACATTATTAAAGTGACTACTGTTCTATTCCTTAAAGTGGCCAGTGATTTCTAGTCTATGCCTATAGGCAGCAGCCTCTAATGTGCTAGTATTGGCTGTTTAACAGTCTGATGGCCTTGATATACAGTGGGGCAAAAAAGTATTTAGTCAGCCACCAATTGTGCAAGTTTCCCACTTAAAAAGATGAGAGAGGCCTGTTATTTTCATCATAGGACACTTCAACTATGACAGACAAAATGAGAAAAAAAAATCCAGAAAATCACATTGTAGGATTTTTTATGAATCTATTTGCAAATTATGGTGGAAAATAAGTATTTGGTCAATAACAAAAGTTTCTCAATATTTGTTATATACCCTTTGTTGGCAATGACAGAGGTCAAACGTTTTCTGTAAGTCTTCACAAGGTTTTCACACACTGTTGCTGGTATTTTGGCCATTCCTCCATGCAGATCTCCTCTAGAGCAGTGATGTTTTGGGCTGTGCTGTGGCAACACGGACTTTTTCAACTCCCCCCAAAGATTTTCTATGGGGTTGAGATCTAGAGACTGGCTAGGCCACTCCAGGACCTTGAAATGCTTCTTACGAAGCCACTCCTTCGTTGCCCGGGCGGTGTGTTGGATCATTGTCATGCTGAAAGACCCAGCCACGTTTCATCTTCAATGCCCTTGCTGATGGAAGGAGGTTTTCACTCAAATCTCACGATACATGGCCCCATTCATTCTTCCTTTACACGGATCAGTCGTCCTGGTCCCTTTGCAGAAAAACAGCCCCAAAGCATATGTTTCCACCCCCATGCTTCACAGTAGGTATGGTGTTCTTTGGATGCAACTCAGCATTCTTTGTTCCTCAAACACGACGAGTTGAGTTTTTACCAAAAAGTTCTATTTTGTGTTTCATCTGACCATATGACATTCTCCCAATCTTCTTCTGGATCATCCCAATGCTCTCTAGCAAACTTCAGACGGGCCTGGACATGTACTGGCTAAGCAGGGGGACACGTCTGGCACTGCAGGATTTGAGTCCCTGGCGGCGTAGTGTGTTACTGATGGTAGGCTTGTTACTTTGGTCCCGGCTCTTGCAGGTCATTCACTAGGTCCTCGTGTGGTTCTGGGATTTTTTGTGTGATCATTTTGACCCCACGGGGTGAGATCTTGCGTGGAGCCCCAGATCGAGGAGATTATCAGTGGTCTTGTATGTCTTCCATTCCTAATAATTGCTCCACAAGTTGATTTCTTCAAACCAAGCTGCTTACCTATTGCAGATTCAGCTTCCCAGCCTGGTGCAGGTCTACAATTTTGTTTCTGGTGTCCTTTGACAGCTCTTTGGTCTTGGTCATAGTGGAGTTTGGACTGTGACTGTTTGAGGTTGTGGACAGGTGTCTTTTTATACTGATAACAAGTTCAAACAGGTGCCATTAATACAGGTAACGAGTGGAGGACAGAGGAGCCTCTTAAAGAAGAAGTTACAGGTCTGTGAGAGCTAGAAATCTTGCTTGTTTGTAGGTGACCAAATACTTATTTTCCACCATAATTTGCAAATAAATTCATTAAAAATCCTACAATGTGATTTTCTGGATTTTTTCCCTCATTTTGTCTGTCATAGTTGAAGTGTACCTATGATGAAAATTACAGGCCTCTCTCATCTTTTTAAGTGGGAGAACTTGCACAATTGGTGGCTGACTAAATACTTTTTTGCCCCACTGTAGAAGCTATTTTTCAGTCTCTCGGTCCCAGCTTTGATGCACCTGTATTGACCTCGCCTTCTGGATGATATCGGGGTGAACAGGCAGTGGTGGTTGATGTCCTTGATTATCTTTTTGGCCTTCCTGTGACATCGGGTGGTGTAGGTGTCCTGGAGGGCAGGTAGTTTGTCCCTGGAAATGCGTTGGGCAGAACGCACCACCCTCTGGAGAGCCTTGCGGTTGCGGGTGGTGCAGTTGCCATACCAGGTGGTGATACAGCCCGACAGGATGCTTTCAATTGTGCATCTGTAAAAGTTTGTGAGGGTTTTAGGTGACAAGCCAAATTTCTTTAGCCTCCTGAGGTTGAATAGGCTCTGTTGCGCCTTCACCACACTGTCTGTGTGGGTGGTCCATTCCAGTTTGTCAGTGATGTGTACGCCAAGGAACTTGAAGCTTTCCACCTTTTCCACTGCGGTCCCGTCGATGTAGATAAGAGAGTGCACCCTCTGCTGTTTCCTGAAGTCCACGATCATCTCCTTTGTTTTGTTGATGTTGAGTGAGAGGTTGTTTTCCAGGCACCACAGAGCCCTCACCTCCTCCCTGTAGGCTGTCTTGTCATCGTTGGTAATCAAGCCCACTACTGTTGTGTCGTCTGCAAACTTGATGATTGAGTTGGAGGCGTGCTCGGCCACACAGTCATGGGTGAACAGGGAGTACAGGAGGGGGCTGAGTACGCACCCTTGTGGGGCCCCAGTGTTGAGGATCAGCAGAGTGGAGGTGATGTTTCCTGCCTTCACCACCTGGGGGCGGCCCGTCAGGAAGTCCAGGACCAGGTTGCACAGGGTGGGGTTCAGACCCAGGGCCTCAAGCTTAATGATGAGCTTGGAGGGCACTATGTTGTTGAATGCTGAGCTATAGTCAATAAACAGCATTTTACATAGATATTCCTCTTTTCCTGATGGGATAGGGCAGTGTGCAGAGTGATGGCGATTGCATCGTCTGTGGATCAATTGGGGCGGTAAGCAAACTAAAGTGGGTCTAGGGTGGCAGGTAAGGGAGAGGTGATATGATCCTTGTCTCTGAAAGCACTTCATGATGACAGAGGTGAGTGCTATGGGCGATAGTCATTAAGTTCAGTTACCGTTACCCTCTTCGGTACAGGAACAATGGTGGCCATCTTGAAGCATGTGGGGACAGCAGACTGGGATAGGGAAAAGATTGAATATGCCCGTAAACACACCAGCCAGCTGGTCTGCACATGCTCTGAGAACGCGGCTAGGAATGCCGTCTGGGCCGTAGTCTTGTGAGGGTTAAAACGTTTAAATGTTTTACTCACGTCGGCCACAGAGAAGGAGAGGCCACAGTCCTTGGTAGCGGGCCACGTTGGTGGCATTGTGTTATCCTCAAAGCTTCCAAAGAATTTGTTTAGCCTGTCGGGAAGCAAGACGTCGGTCTCTGGTTAGGGTAGGTTTTAGTAGTCACAGTGGGTACTACATCTCCTATACACTTCCTTATAAACTCAGTCACCGTATCCGTGTATGCGTCTAGATTATTTTCGCAAGCTACCCAGAACATATCCCAGTCCACGTGATCAAAACAATCCTGAAGCGTGGATTCCGATTGGTCAGACCAGCGTTGAATAGTTCTTAGCACGGGTACTTCCTGTTTGAGTTCCTGCCTATAGTAAGGGAGGAGCAAGATGGAGTCGTGGTCAGATTTGCCGAAAGGAGGGCGGGGGAGGGCCTTGTAAGCATTCCGGAAGTTTGAATAGCTATGGTCCAGAGTCTTAGCAGGGCAAGTAGTACAGTCGATATGTTGATAGAACTTCGGCAGCCTAGTCCTCAAATTGCTTTGTTAACTTCTTGGAACTATAGGGGGTGCTGTTCCGCATTAGCATATTTGGGTCTCCAAATTAAACTGCCTCGTGCTAAATTCTTGATCGTACAATATGCATATTATTGTTATTATTGGATAGAAAACACCTTCTAGTTTCTATAGAAGTTGGAATTTTGTCTCTGAGTGGTACAGAACAATATCTACAGCACTTTTCATGACAGGGTTCAGATTTCAGAAATTTTTACCCCTGATCTGGAGTCTGTTTTTAAGGCGACAGTGAATGCTATGAAGAACGACACTGCTACGTCTTCCTGGTGTCTGTACGTCATTCACGTTTTGAATGATCGTGGGACATTCACAGCCATTATAAAAGACCAAAATGTATAGGGACTCCCTTTCTCGTCGCGGCCTGAAGCGTGAAGGACATCGGACTTGCCTCGTTCCATATGTTGTCTAACCAGCAATATTTTCCGGTCATGTTTTAGATCGTTTATAGTTGTTTAAAAACATCATAATGTAGTTAATTTGAACCGTTTTATAGCAATTTATATTCCGTTTAGTGCGATTTCTGAGTAATTTATTTGTCGTGCACTTTTTAGCTTTGGAAACGTTTCGGGGTGTCGGTCGTTGGTGGTGGACATTTCGAAGGACAGAGGAACATCTATCGACCAAAAGACGTTTATAACATAGAAAGGATACATTGCCCAAGAATCTGATGGAAGAACAGCTCAAAGTAAGCAATATTTAATATGATAAATCGTGTTTTGTCGAATATTTTTAAACGCATATTTCGCCATTTTTGTTTGGTATAGCTTCACTTGGCGAACCCTGTATTGAAAAGTAAGGATCATTTAAAAATGTAAATCAGCGGTTGCATTAAGAACTAATTTGTCTTTCGATTCCTGTCAACCCTGTATTTTTTAGTCAAGTATTATGATTAGCTTTTCAATTAAATAGATACTCTGATAGATGACGTCAGACAATTTGGAGGCTTGATTTCCTAGTATTTTTATTGTGTAACCACGGTTTTTGTATGGCTAAATATGCACCTTTTTCGACAAACTGTATATGTATGTTGTAAAATGATGTTACAGGAGTGTCATCGGAAGAATTCTGAGAAGGTTAGTGAAAAATTTTATATATTTTGGCGTGATTACGTTATAGCGCTCTTTGGCTGGAATCGATGCTCTGGTAACGTTTGCACATGTGGTATGCTAACTTATCGATTTATTGTGTTTTCGCTGAAAAACGCTTAGAAATTCTGAAATATGGTCTGAAATCACAAGAACTGGGTCTTTCCATTGCTATGCTTTGTCTATTTTTATGAAATGTTTTATGATGAGTAAATTGGTCATACACGTTGCTCTATCTAGTAATTCTAGTCGATTTGTGATGGTCGGTGCAATTGTAAACTGTGATTTCTACCTGAAATATGCATTTTTTTCTAACAAAACTATCCTATACATGAATATGTTATCAGACTGTCATCTGATGGTTTTTTTTATAGGTTATTGGCTATCAAATCTTAGTTGAGCCGAATTGGTGATAGCACCTGAAGGAGTAAGAAACTGATGGAGTTAGAATAGTGGTGTATTTTGCTAACGTGTTAGCTAATAGATTTACATATTTTGTCTTCCCTGTAAAACATTTTAAAAATCTGAAATGGTGGCTTTATTCACAAGATCTGTATCTTTCATCTGGTGTCTTGGACTTGTGATTTAATGATATTTAGATGCTACTATCTACTTGTGAAGCTATGCTAGCTATGCTAATCAGTGTGTGGGGGGATGGGGGGTGCTCCCGGACCCGGGGTAGAGGCTCGTTAGAGGTTAAAATTCCCAGCTACAATAAATGCAGCCTCAGGATATGTGGTTTCCAGTTTGCATAAAGTCCAGTGAAGTTATTTGACGGCTGTCATGGTATCGGCTTGAGGAGGGATGTAAACGTCCGTGGTAATGACGGAGGAGAATTATCTTGGGAGATAATATGGTCGGCATTTGATTGTGAGGTATTCATGGTTGGGTGCACGAAATGACTTGAGATCCTGTATGTTCCTATAATTACACCATGAGTCGTTAATCATGAAACACACCCCTCCGCCCATCTGCTTCCCAGAGAGATATTTATTACTGTCTGCGTAATGTACTGAGAATCCTGTTGGCTTTACCGTCTCCGACAGAGTATCCCGAGAGAGCCATGTTTCCGTGAAACAAAGTATGTTACAGGCCCCGATGTCTCTCTGGAAAGAAATCCTTGCATTAGCGAGTAATATACTTGGAAGCGGTGGGTGGTGTGCGCGCCTCCTAAATCAAACCAGCAGGCTGTCTTGAGTGCCTCTCCTCCGCAGGCGATGTTTTCGGATCGGCCTCTAGAATAAGTTCAATTGCTCTGGGGAGAGTGAACAAAGTATCTGCTCCAGGGAAGTCGTATTCCTGGTTGTAATGCTGCTAGTACTAATGAGTTACCGCCACTCAAATATCCAATAGTTCTTCCCAGCTGTATGTAATGCCTCAAAACATTTCCAGAGCTAATAATGTAAAAATAAAAAGTACATCAACAACAAAATACTGCAAAGTTTCCTAAGAGCTAGTTGAGATGCTGTCATCTCCGTCGGCGCCATCACGTTTGTATATGTTGGGGTCAATGAAGGGTGAATAGGAACTTTGTGTATGGTAAGTAAGTTACTGAGTGAGACAAAGTTAATATTCTGTTCAACCATGTTATTGCTGAATATTAATATTTCTAAGGAAGGAGGCAAAGAGCAACAGTCTAGTCTCAGTTCCAACAGGAAGGCCTGTTGCGGCGGAACCAGGACAATGAGGGATCTGGAACTCAACTCGAGATAAGGTCAACAGTTTTTTATTATGTTTCTTATTTGTATTTTTACTCCTTTTTCTCCCCAATTTCGTGATATCCAATTGGTAGTTACAGTCTTGTCCAGTGCTTAATTTGAGCCGGATCCTGCCGGAACAGGGCACCTCTCAGATTTGACTTTGTTTGTTCCGGCACCTATTGCCCAGATCTGGTAGCTCTCATGGCATGATTTATTAATTATGTCACTGTTCACACTATAGACATTCTAATAAAAGCGATCAGTATTAAATCAAGTTGCCCCCTCGTTATTTCTCCCACCCCCCAGAAAGACCATCATGTAGAAGCGCGGTGATCCTTCTTTGTAATCATCCTATCATGCCACACTGATTCCAGACCTGCTCTATTATATGTACATAGAGGTTATGGGGAGGGCCAGTGGGGTAAGTACCTGATCTTGACACAGGTCTTGGTAGTTGCCTAGTCTAGTCATGTTCCTACTGAATTTGAGGCGTGGGAAAGCCAAATACATTTTTTATAGGAAAAGGCAATCGAGTTTGACATTTTTCAAGTCCAAAAATCCAGAGAAAATGGTGAATCGAACCCAGAAAAAGCCACATAATCACATAGCCTAGTCTAGTCATCTACCTACTGAATTTGAATGGTGGGAAAGTCAAATAAAACATTTATAAGAAAAGGCAATTGAGTTTGACATTTTTCAAGTAAAAAAATCCTGAGAAAAATGGTGAATCGAACCCAGAATGAGCCGGAGAACTGTCAGTGCTGGAGGAGAGGAGTGAGGGGCAAACTTTTCCTGATGGCAATGCCTTAGCTAGCAGTTCTGCTAATCCTGCCAGTTCAGCATCATCACTGGCACCTCCACTAGCTAGTAGGCCTACTAGCGAGTCAGACTCAGCAGGAGAGGGAGACGGGGAGCTGGGGGGGACAGTGTATCAAACACCGATGAAGTGCTCGGAGAAGGTGCAGTTTTCAGTTCAAGAACAAGCAAACGTATAACCCCTGGCTTGTCATGCAGAAGTCAAAGGTGGGCTGGACAACATGCAAAAAGGTTGGGATCGTCGGTATAGAAATGACTGGAGGACTTAAACTAGCAAAAGAGAACCCTCAGAATTTTTTAAGATAATAAATAAATATGCACTATAGCCAGAGTCAGAACAGTCTTAGAAGAAGGCTAAACGTCACAGGCCCGCTCATGGCTTTGAGCAAGAAGTTGACTCTCAGGAGTTAAATGGACTTGACATGGGGAAAGTCATTGTGGGAAGTTTTGAAAACTAAGGTAGGATTTTTTTTAGTTCCTTTGCCTTCACAGCACAGAACAAGTTTGTAATCTGAATATGTGCTTCATATTACCAGATTGGCAGGAGGCCTAGAGTTGAAGTTGGAAATGTACATACATTTAGGTTGGAGTCATTAAAACTAGTTTTTCAACCACTCCACAAATGTATTGTTAACAAACTATAGTTAGTTCCTTTGCCTTCACAGCACAGAACAAGTTTGTAATCTGAATATGTGCTTCATATTACCAGATTTGCAGGAGGCCTAGAGTTGAAGTTGGAAATGTACATACATTTAGGTTGGAGTCATTAAAACTAGTTTTTCAACCACTCCACAAATGTATTGTTAACAAACTATAGTTTTGGCAAGTCGGTTAGGACATCTACTTTGTGCATTACACAAGTAATTTTTCCAACAATTGTTGACAGACAGATTATTTCACTTATAATTCACTTTATCACAATTCCAGTGGGTCAGAAGTTTACATACACTAAGTTGACTTTGCCTTTAAAACTTCTTGAGGACAGGGGGCAGCATTTTCACTTTCGGGAAAAATAGCATGCCAAAATTCAACTGCTTGCTACTCATCCCCAGAATATAAGATATGCATATTATTAGTAGATTTGGATAGAAAACACTCTGAAGTTTCTAAAACTGTTTGAATCATGTCTGTGAGAATAACAGAACTTATGTAGCAGGCAAAACCCTGAGGACAAACCATTCAGAATTTGTATTTTTTTGATGTCACTGTCTTTTCAATTAGTTTTTTTAGAGACACCAGATTTCTAATGGACTTGCTTGCAGTTCCTACCGCTTCCACTGGATGTCACCAGTCCTTGGAAATCGGTTGAGGTTATTCCTTTGTGTAGTGAAGAAGTAGGGCTATCGTAAATGAGGGTCACATGAAGTAAATATTTTGAGAGAGTCACGTTACGAAAAAGTTGCGTCAGTATGTTTTCTTTTTGTATTGAACACAGATCATCCCGTCTTCAAATTGATCGATTATTAACGTTTAAAAATACCTAACGTTGTATTTCCAAAGTAGTTTGAAATGTTTTGGTAAAGTTTACATGTAACTTTTGATATATTTTGTAGTGACTTGGCGAAAGTTGGAAGCTGTGTTTTTCTGGATGAAACGGTCCAAATAAATTGACATTTTGGATATATATTGACGGAATTAATCGAACAAAAGGACCATTTGTGATGTTTATGGGACATATTGGAGTGCTAACAAAATAATTTCGTCAAAGGTAAGGCATGATTTATATTTTAGTTCTGCGTTTTGTGTCGTGCTTGTAGTGATGAAATATGCTTCTCTCTTTGTTTACTTTTGTGCTATCATCAGATAATAGCATCTTATGCTTTCGCCGAAAAGCTTTTTTGAAATCTGACATGTTGGCTGGATTCACAACGAGTGTAGCTTTAATTTGGTATCTTACATGTGTGATTTAATGAAAGTTTGATTTTTATATCATGTTATTTGAATATGGCGCGCTGTATTTTCCCTGGCTATTGGCCGCCCTGCCCCAGAGAAGTTAAACAGCTTGGAAAATTCCAGAAAATGATGTCATGGCTTTAGAAGCTTCTGATAGGTTAATTGACATCAGTTGAGTCAATTGGAGGTGTACCTGTGGATGTATTTCAAGGCCTACCTTCAACCTCAGTGCTTCTTTGCTTGACATCATGGGAAAATCAAAAGAAATCAGCCAAGACCTCAGAAGAAAATTGTTGACTTCCACAAGTCTGGTTCATCCTTGGGAGCAATTTCCAAATGCCTGAAGGTACCACGTTTATCTGTACAAACAATAGTACGCAAGTATAAACACCATGGGACCATGCAGCCATCATACCGCTCAGGAAGGAGACGCGTTCTGTCTCCTAGAGATGAACGTACTTTGGTGCGAAAAGTGCAAATCAATCCCAGAACAACAGCAAAAGACCTTGTGAAGATGCTGGAGGAAACAGGTACAAATGTATCTATATCCACAGTAAAACGAGTCCTATATCGACATAACCTGAAAGGCCGCTCAACAAGGAAGAAGCCACTGCTCCAAAACCGCCATAAAAAATCCAGACTACGGTTTGCAAATGCACATGGGGACAAAAATCTTACTTTTTGGAGAATTGTCCTCTGGTCTGAGGAATCAAAAATAAAACAGTTTGGCCATAATGATCATCGTTATGTTTGGAGGAAAAAGGGGGAGGCTTGCAAGCCAAAGAACACCATCCCAACCGTGAAGCACTGGGGTGGCAGCATCATGTTGTGGGGGTGCTTTGCTGCAGTAGGGACTGGTGCACTTCACAAAATAGATGGCATCATGAGGTAGGAAAATTATGTGGATATATTGAAGCAACATCTCAAGACATCAGTCAGGAAGTCACAAATTGGTCTTCCAAATGGACAATGACCCCAAGCATACTTCCAAAGTTGTGGCAAAATGGCTTACGGACAACGAAGTCAAGGTATTGGAGTGGTCATCACAAAGCCCTGACCTCAATCCTATAGAAAATTTGTGGGCAGAACTGAAAAAGCGTGTGCACACAAGGAGGCCTACAAACCTGACTCTGTCAGGAGGATTGGGCCAAAATTCACCCAACTTCTTGTGGGAAGCTTGTGGAAGGCTACCCAAAACATTTGACCCAAGATAAACAATTTAAAGGCAATGCTACCAAATACTAATTGAGTGTATGTAAACTTCTGACCCACTGGGAATGTGATGAAAGAAATAAAAGCTGAAATAAATCATTCTCTCTACTATTATTCTGACATTTCACATTCTTAAAATAAAGTGGGGATCCCAACTGACCTAAAACAGGGAATTTTTACAAGGATTAAATGTCAGGAATTGTGAAAAACGGAGTTTAAATGTATTTGGCTAAGGTGTACGCAAACTTACGACTTCAACTGTATATATTCTCATATTTTTGTTCTGCTGTAGCCTACATTGATTTATTTTACTTGAACTCGGACTCGGGAGAGACGAAGGTCAAGAGCCATGCGTCCTCCAAAACACTACCCTGCCAAGCTACACTGCTCACTTAACCCGGAAGCCAGCCACCAATATGTAGGAGGAAACACCATCCAGCTGCCACAAGGAGTCGCTAGAGCATAATGGGACATGGAAATCCAGGCCGGCTAAACCCTCCCCTAACCCGGACGACGCTGGGACAATTGTGCGCTCCTCATGGGTCTCCCGGTCACAGCCGGCTGTGACACAGCCTGGGATTGAACCCAGGGCTGTAGTGACGCCTTATGCCGCTGCACCACTCGGGAAGCCTTTAAGGTCAACAGTTGAAGAGAGAAGACACTGCTGGGAGGGGGCCATAGGGTGCCACCTCAAAGACCATCTGATCAAAGTCCTATCTCATACACAATTCCACGCCCAAGAGGGTCCTAGACTTAGGCAGGGCCAGGACAATACCAGTAAGAGGCACGGACCGAGTTTCTGCCAAACAACAGAAAAGGAGTGTTTATTTTGGACATACAAGGAGGGGACTCCTAGTCGTAAGTACTGTATATGCTTGTGTGACTTGTGTCTGTAGATGAAGCACCCAGTGGGTGAATAAACTTGGTTTAAGCTTTTTCTAGTCATCCGTTGCTCGGAAAAGAAAGATAAACAGAGTGAAGTATCTGAGTGATTCACCGGTGGGGCCGGCCTATACATTATGTACATTATTTGAAGTGTGTCGTTTCGTAATGTAGAGAGAGGGGAAGAGAGAGTCCTATGCCTCATACCACAGGAATTCCCGAAGCCACCAAACCTGAACGTTCTGTCTGACTGGAATGTGTGTGTGTGTGTGTGCGCATGCGTGCATTTGAGACAATCATAACCAAAATATGTATCTACAAGACAAAAGACAATACGACATTCAAAGACAATGTCTCAGGTGTAGAGTATCATGACATTGATCAAGCATACATTGATAATGATCCATAAGTACACTCAAATCAAAATCAAATCAAACTTTATTTGTCACATGCGCCGAATACAGCAAGTGTAGACTTTACATGAAATGCTTACTTACAAGCCCTTAACCAACAGTGCAGTTCAAGAAGGAGAAAATATTTACCAAGTAGACTAAAATAAAAAGTAATAATAAAAAGTAACACAATAAGAATAACAATAACGAGGCTATATACATGTGGCACCGGTACCAAGTCAGTGTGCGGGGGTACAGGCTAGTTAAGGTAATCTGTACATGCAGGTAGGGGCAAAGTGAGTAACAATGCATACCTATGCATAGGTAACAAACAAACAGCGAGTAGCAGCAGTGTACAAAAGGGAGGGGAGTCAATGTAAATTGTCCGTTGACGATTTTATGAATTGTTCAGCAGTCTTATGGCTTGGGGGTAGAAGCTGTTGAGGAGCCTTTTGGTCCTAGACTTGGCGCTCAAGTATCCGCTTGCCGTTCGGTACCAGAAAAAAAGGTCTATAACTTTGGTGACTGGAGTCTCTGACCATTTTATGGGCTTTCCTCTGACACCACCTATTATATAGGTCCTGAATGGCAAGAAGCTTGGCCCCAGTGATGTACTGGGCCGTTCGCACTACCCTCTGCAGCGCCTTACGGTCAGATGCCGAGCAGTTGCCATACCAGGCGGTGATGCAACCGGTCAGGATGCTCTCGATGGTGCAGCTGTAGAACCTTTTGAGGATCTGGGGACCCATTTCTAATCTTTTCAGTCTCCTGAGGGGGAAAAGGTTTTGTCGTGACCTCTTCACGACTGTCTTGGTGTGTTTGAACCATGATAGTTTTTTGGTGATGTGGACACCAAGGAACTTGAAACTCTCGACCCGCTCCACTACAGCCCCGTCGATGTAAATGGGAGCCTGTTCGGCCCGCCTTTTCCTGTAGTCCACGATCAGCTCCTTAGTCTTGCTCACATTGAGGGAGAGGTTGTTGTCCTGGCACCACACTGCCAGGTCTCTGACCTCCTCCCTAGAGGCCGTCTCATCGTTGTCGGTGATCAGGCCTACCACTGTTGTGTTGTCAGCAAACTTAATGATGGTGTTGGAATCGTGTTTGGCCACGCAGTCGTGGGTGAACAGGGAATACAGGAGGGGACTAAGTACACACCCCTGAGGTGCCCCGTGTTAAGGATCAGCATGGCAGACGTGTTGTTGCCTACTCTTTCCACCTGGGGGCGGCCCGTCATGAAGTCCAGTTGCATAGGGAGGTATTTAGTCCCAAAGTCCTTAGCTTAGTGATGAGCTTCGTTGGTACTATGGTGTTGAACGCTGAGCTGTAGTCAATGAACAGCATTCTCACATACGTGTTCCTTTTGTCCAGGTGAAAAAGGGAAGTGTGGAGTGTGATTGAGATTGCGTCATCTGTGAATCTGTTGGGGGCTGTATGCGAATTGGAGTGGGTCTAGGGTGTCCGGGAGGATGCTGTTAATGTGAGCCATGATCAGCCTTTCAAAGCACTTCATGGCTACCGACGTGAGTGCCACGGGGTGGTAATAATTTAGGCAGGTTACCTTTGCTTCCTTGGGCACAGGGACTATGGTGGTCTGCTTGAAACATGTAGGTATTACAGACTCGGTCAGGAAGAGGTTGAAAATGGCAGTGAAGACACTTGACAATTGGTCCGCGCATGCTTTAAGTACACGTCCTGGTAATCCGTCTGGCCCAGCGGCTTTGTGAATGTTGATCTGTTTAAAGGTTTTGTTCACATTGGCTACCGAGAGCGTCACACAGTCATCCAGAACAGCTAGTGCTCTCGTGTATGATTCAGTGTTGCTTGCCCCGAAGCCAGCATAAAAGGCATTTAACTCGTCTGGTAGGCTCGCGTCACTGGGCAGCTCGCGTCTGGGTTTCCCTTTGTAGTCCGTAATAGTTTTCAAGCCCTGCCACATCCGAAGAGCGTCAGAGCAGGTGTAGTAGGATTCAATCTTAATCCTGTATTGACGCTTTGCTTGTTTGATGGTTCGTCTGAGGGCATAGCGGGATTTCTTATAAGCGTCCGGATTAGTCTCACGCTTTTTGAAAACGCCAGCTCTAGCCTTTAGCTCGATGCGGATGTTGCTTGTAATCTATGGCCACTGTTAGTATTCCTACATATACAACAGGTACATTACTTTTCTAGTCATGGTTTAAATGTAAAACCACTCTCTCCTTAGCCCCAGTTGATGGGACAAAGCCTTCTAGAATCTCAGAAAGAGTTGGAATTTTAACCTGAGGCCGTGGTGTACTGTATGGAGGGATGAACTAGTTGTAGCCTGGAGCACTGAGCTCCATGCACATTTCATTCATACATTTACCTACACCTCATTCCTGTAAGCATATATAGGGTCTTGTACAGTACAGGAAAAAAATCCTGCTGCTATAGGAATTGTAAATTATTAAATGGATTATAATTAATTTACATGTTTGTAGGGAAAAACAAGTCTGGAATTTCAAAGTGAAAATTACAAACTTCAGAAGCCTTTTTTAAGCTGAAATACACTACACGTTTTACATTTCATGCATTGCAGTAAAGTTATCCTGCTACAGGGTGATCAAATTAAGATTCCACATCTGTAGGCGTAAAATACTTTCTATAATGGAACAAAATAAGAATGTTATCAAATGAATCTATCACTGACCTTCCACAGATAGTGCAGAGGGCGAGGAGGATGATGGAGAGGAGGAGGAAGAGCAGAGAGAAAACAACGACCTCTGGAGAGAATGATTTCGACACTGACACTGCCCATGACCCCATGACCTCTCCCACCGGCGCCATGGCAACTGCTGCTGTAAGGGGAAACAGTGAGTGAGAGAGGTGGAGAGAAAGAGAGAGAGTTTGTGGGTGCATACATACTTTCGAGTGTGCTTTGGTGAAATAAAAGTGTTGGCTCATCTACTGAAAGGAGTGTTTATTTTGTGTATAGTTGTGATTGATGGTGTCAATTTGTACTTTTATGGTTACGTGATCAAAGAGAAGTTGACAAAACAAAGCATAGCACACATTTGTGTACTGAGAGGATTAATCTACTTACTCATTGAAAGATAATTCAAGAGGGTTCATGTATACACATATTATTACAGTATAGGATTGAACTCTTTGTATATTCCCAGCCCTGCCTGCACCCATGTCTACTTAAGGAAAGGTAGGCTGCTTGCTTATCCACTTGAGGGCGAGGGGATCTGGTTATACCCTTACAGTAGATGGTAAGTTAGCAAAAACTTTGCTCCTATCTTATGCAAAACAGTGAGGGATTTCTATTGCTGGCAGTATTGATCACCGATATTTATTAAAAAATGTGCCTATAAGAATAATGCACACATGCACAGACAGACAGACAGACAGACAGACAGACAGACAGACAGACAGACAGACAGACAGACAGACAGACAGACAGACAGACAGACAGACAGACAGACAGACAGACAGACAGACAGACAGAATTATAGCACAAATAAGATAACTCTGACACTGAAGATAGCTGGGATACAATTTAACAAATAAAGCTGTAATTATGAATGCAGAGAGCAGAGACAGCTATATGATTAACTCCCTGACCCCATCAAATACATCACTTACTGATGATAGGAAAAGTCATTTTCTCTGAGGCTACTCTTACTTAATTACTGTTAATTAATTAATCACTTACTGCACTTAAATACCAAATTATCAACAAGTGTGCGAAACATTCTAAGAAAAGTAAAACATTGAAATAGAAACAGTGAAACGAAAGAAAACCGACATAGATAGACTGACCAGGTGAATCAAGGGGAAAGCTATATGATCCCTTATTGATGTCACTTTTTAAATCCACATCAATCAGTGTAGATGAAGGGGGAGACAGGTTAAAGAAGGATTTTTAAGCCTTGAGACAGTTGAGACATGGATTGTGTATGTGTGTCATTCAGAGGGTGAATAGGCAAGACAAAATATTTAAGTGCTTTTGAACGGGGTATGGTAGTTGGTGCAGGCACACCGGTTTGAGTGTGTCAAGAACCTTAACGCAGCTGGGTTTTTTACACTCAACACTTTCCCGTGTGTATCAAGAATGGCCACCACCCAAAGAATATCATGATATGACATGTTCAGTCAGTATATGGCTTCTACAGATAGCTTGTTACATATTAATATGAAACAGTATTTCAAATTGAAAAAATACTTACCTTGTGATTCACAGGGATAACGTCTTGACTGTTATAATCCAATCAAATGCATAACGCAGGGCCATCTGTCAACATCCTGTAAGTGTCAAATAGCAGAAAGAAAAATACACAGGCTTTTAATTTACATTTAATACATCTGATAACTGATATCATTAACAACGTTTATATTCTATTCTACCATTTCAAGTATGACCTCATGTTAGTTCCATTCTGTGTTCTCTGAAACACTTTCACCTGTGTGGAGAGGTCTCACTGCCACTGCCAATCAATGACCCGTTGATTTGAGCCAATCAAAATGGGCTGGTGTTGATTGAAAAGCATTTTGATACAAGCCTGTGCTCATAAAAATGCATGTGCTAATTCTACTGCTCACTCTGTACTTGATGCGGCCTACACGTTGTTCGAACAATTCAAATTATATTTTGAAATGTAACTTTTTCTTTCCGCGAAACCCATGAGCAAATACTGTAATCCTAATGTACAAACACACACTCACACACACACACACACACACTGTATGCTTGCACAGAGGAACAGGTTGTTTTGACCACACCTGAAAACTCACTCTAAGAACAATGAACAGGTTTCTCCTGCCGCCTAAGACTTAGACTATAGCCTACGGCAAATGGGTTGTTAATAAAAGTGGAAATGGAAGTTTCTACATTCTGCAGTTTATTCATTGACAGCCTTGAACACACAGGACAGAGGGCAAGTACAGAGGGCAAGTACTGAATAGAGCTGCTATGTTCGTGTTATATGGTCAATAATGACTTTCACTGTACAGGTGTTGAAGGCTTTAATACTGAAACACACACTATCTTTCTCCCTCTCTCCTTTGAAAGGCTCTTGTTGTGTTGTTTTTTGTGTGTATTGTGGTCTGGGAATTGGGATCAAGCCCGTTTTTGTTGTTGTACAATACTGTGACAAGGGATTAGTATACAATGATATCAAACTGGCAGCTATTTTAGCAGTGCACAGCAGCCCCCAACTGATGGTTAACCCTTGATCAGTGGTGCTTAGTGTGTTGTGACCCCAGCTGTGTGTGCCACTTAGATGATAGAGGCAAAGAGAGAAAGGAGAAGAGAAAGACCACTTACTAACTTGAAGGAGAGAAAGGAGAAGATAAACACTTAGTAGATGGTAGATATTGTGTATGACAGTGTGAGGAGTTTCAAAATGCAAACAAGCATATACAGTATTCGTGGAGTATATACAGTATTCGTGGAGTATATACAGTATTCGTGCAAAGGCCCACAAGCACACACACACACAGGTGAAAATAAATAAGTACTCACAAAGTAAAGTATTTTGCGGTGTCGGACAGCTGACCTTGTCAAAGACGGTCAACAGACAGCAACACCTTCTCACCCAAATGTACCATGTCAATATGGTACACCACAGCCACCACCTCTCTCCCTCTGTCTCTGTCTCTGTCTCTCTCTCTCTCTGTCTCTGTCTCTGTCTCTCTCTGTTATCTTGTCACAGATCTCTGTTAGCATTAAGCAGCAAGTAACTTTGGAACTTTACTTCCTCATTCTCTCTCTCCCCACCTCTTTCTTTCTCTCTCTTTCTCGCTCAATGTGACACACATCACAGCACAACAGAAACATTCACAGAATATTTGCTAAGATCCCCATTAAGTTCCAGTCACGGTTTTATCTAACATTAGGATGATAACATCCTAAACCATTCAAAGAATGTTTTTGATAACAAAATGTTGTTGTTTTGTCTTCAGAAAATGTTTTCAATTAAATATCTTCAGAATGTTCTCCTTACATTCACTTACATTCACTAAAATGTTTTGCACAGCATTTGGAGCAACTGCCTCAGAACATTCCTCATACTTCCTCAGTAGGTTTTCGGGTAATGTAATAGCACAATGTACTAGGAATGTTTTTAGGTCATACTGCTGCAACAAAATGTCAGAACGATAGAAATAGTTCTGAGAAAACATTACGGGAACGTTCTGCTAATGTTGATTGAAATGTTATTAAAAAGACTGATAACAACAAGCAAGGAATATTCCCACAATGCTCTCATAAAGTTATAGTGTGACGTTATGACATGATTGTTCCAATAACATTCTCTTAACATTATTCAGCAATCATGTCTGGATTCAATTACATTTTTTTCCCGGAGAAAACATTATTGGAACGTTGCGCTAACGTTAATGGAGATGTCATCCGAGACATCTACCCAGGTATAGGATCTTAATTTGACCACACAGCAAATCAAAATTGGTTCTGTGAATGTTCCCAAAACATTCATTATGTAGCTCCGAATGTTCTAATAACACAAAAACGATCCAGTTGTGCTGATGATCATACAATGTTATATAAACATTCAGCTGATGTTGCAAGAACGTTCCCAGAACACATTTTGTCTGTCCTTTAAAGGTTCCCACAATATTGGGGACGTCACAAGAGATATGTTTCCAAAACATAAAAACTGACCAGTTGTGTTGATGACTATACAATGTTGGCATTAAGGTTGAAAAAATATTCCTCTGATGTTGCAAAGATATTAACAGAGCATATTTTTTATGTTATTAGGAAAGTTCACAAAACATCATTAGGTTTGTAAGAACAGTGTGGGGACATTGCAAGAGATACGTTCCCAAAACACAAAATCTGTCCAGTTGTGATGACATTCTTACAATGTTTGAATCAGGGTGCACAAAACATTCCCTCAATGTTCTTAGAATGTTATTCCTATGTTCCCAGAATGATAAAATTACATTTTGAACAGTCCATGGTGTTTTCTTTTTCCGTGTGTTATCTTACTGTTGAGGAAGTTAGTTGTACAACAATCCATGTAGAAACACATATGGCACTTATTTGGAATCACATGACAATTTATTTGACATTTATTGTACAAACATACAGTAGTTTCACTGTATTTGTTGATAGCCACAAGCGGAGATCAAGCCTGGGAGCTTTGGAGTGTTATCCTTGGAATGAAACCACTGGTCCACTGGGATGGAACTAACACACATATTTATCTGTTTACACTTTTACTCTGACTTCTAAGATCTGGTTATCCAAAAGAGAGGATAACTAAATCTAGAAAAATACGTGTATTTCATTATTTCTTACTCTACCAAGTTTGTAGGTAAAATACAAGTCAATACATCCCAAGTTTACAGTATATAAAGAAGATTGGTAGAGTACAAAATAATAGAGAGAACGTATTTTTCTAGATTTAGTTATTCTCTCTTTTGCAAAGACAAAGATCACATCCTGGAGTCAGAGTAAAGGTGTAAACAGCTTTGTGTTGCATCCCATCCCCGTGGCACGGTGGACTAACTCAAGGGATATCACTCCAACGTTTCAAGGCTCTATCCCCGCTTGCGACTATCAACAAAGTAGGTTAAAAGTGGGGCCTCCCGAGTGGTGCAGTGGTCTATGGCAGTGCTAGCTGTGCCGCTAGAGATCCTGGTTCGAGTACAGGCTCTGTTGCAGCCGGCTGCAACCGGGAGACCCATGGGGCGGTGCACAATTGGCCCAGTGTTGTGAGGGTTTGGCTGGCAGGGATGTCCTTGTCCCATTGTGCTGTAGTGACTCCTGTGGCATGGGGTGGTGGGACGGGTACGTGCACACTGACATGGTCACCAGGTGTACGGTGTTTCCTCTGACACATTGGTGTGGCTGGCTTTTGGGTTAAGTGGGCAGTGTGACTTGGTTGGGTCGTGTTTCAGAAGACGCATGGCTCTAGGCCTTCGCCTCTCCCGAGTCTGTACGGGAGTTGCAGCGATGAGACGACTGTAAATTCCAATTGGATACCACTAAATTGGAGAGAAAAAGGGAGAAAATTACAATTAAAAAAGTAGGTTCAAACTATGTTTGTAAATAATTGCCATATGTGTTTCTACATGTGTCACGTTCGTCGTAACATTTAAGTGAGGAGGACCAAGGCGCAGCGTGATAACAATACATTCTTCTTATTTATTGGAAGACGAAAACGAAACGAACACTAACAACTAATCAAAAAACACAAACAGACGAACGTGAAGCTATACAAACAATAAGTGCAGACACAAGCAACTTACACATAGACAATCACCCACAAACTACCTAATGACTATGGCTGCCTAATATGGCTCCCAATCAGAGACAACGATAGACAGCTGTCTCTAATTGAGAACACAATCTAGGCAACCATAGACATACAGACACCTAGACTAAACACTGCCCCATAAACATACAAAAACCCTAGACAATACAAAACAACATACATCCCCCATGTAAAACCTTGGCTAACTAAAATAATAAAGAAAACAAAGATAACTAAGGCCAGCTCTGGCAGCTCCTGGCTGACTCCTGGTCCTGGCTGACTGGCGGCTCTGGCAGCTCGGCTGACTGGCGGCTCTGGCAGCTCCTGGCGACTGGGGCTCTGGCAGGTCCTGACTGGCGTGCGGCACTGGCAGCTCCTGACTGGGGCGGCTCTGGCGGCTCCTGACTGACGGACGGCTCTAGCGGCTCTGACTGACGTATGGCTTCTAGCGGCTCAGGACAGACGGGGGCTTGGATGGCTCAGGACAGAACGTGCGGCTCAGACGGCGCTGGGCAGACGGGCAGTGCAGGCGGCGCTGGGCAGGCGGACAGTCAGATGGCGCTTGCGCAGACGGCAGCGCAGGCGGCGCTGGGCAGACGGGTAGCTCAGACGGCGCTGGGCAGACGGACAGCACAGACGGCGCTGGGCAGACAGCAGACTCTGGCCGGCTGAGGCGCAGTAGGTCTGGTGCGTGGTGCCGGAACTGGTGTATACCGGGCTAAGGACACGCACTCAAGGCTAGTGCGGGGAGCAGCAACAGGGCGCACAGGGCTCTGGAGACAACAGGAGGCTTGGTGCGTGGTGCCGGAACTGGTGGTACCGGGCTGGAGACACGCACCACAGGGCGAGTGCGTGGAGGAGGAACAGGGCTCTGGAGACGGACTGGAAGCCTGGTGCGTGGTGTAGCCACTGCTGTACTGGCGCTGGGCGAGGAGGTGGCGCCGGATATACCGGACCGTGAAGGCGTACTGGCTCCCTTGAGCACCGAGCCTGCCCAATCGTACCTGGTGAATGCTCCCCGTAGCCCGACCAGTGCGGGAGTGGAATAACCCGCACTGGGCTGTGCGGCGACCGGGGACACCATGCGGTAAGGCTGGTGCCATGTACACGCGCCCGAGGAGACGCACTGGACGCAGATGGCGTTGACCGGCTTAATGGCACCTGGCTCAATGCCCACTCTAGCCCGGCGATATGAGGAGCTGGGATGTACCGCACCGGGCTATGCACCGTACAGGAGACACCGTGCGCTCTTCCGCAATAACACGGTGTCTGCCCGTACTCTCGCTCTCCACGGTAAGTGTTGGTGCGCAGGTCTCCTACCTGACTTCGCCACACATCCCCTTTATCCCCCCCGCCCCCCCCCCCCCCCAAGGAATTTTTTGGGGCTGACTCTCAGGCTCCAGCCTCGCTTACTGTGCTGCTCCTCTATACCTACAGCCTCTGGCTTTAAGCTGCCTCACAGCTCTTCACGAGGGCGGCGATATTCTCCAGTTGTGCCCAGGGCTCGCTCCGTGCCCAAATTTTCCAATTCCATGATGTCCTGCGATCGCTGCTGCTGCTTTTTCCACGCTGCATTGGGTCCTAGGTTGGTGGTGATTTCTGTCACGTTCGCGTAACAATTAAAGTGAGGAGGACCAGGCGCAGCGTGATAACAATACATTCTTGTTATTTATATGTGAAGACGAAACGAAACGAAAACACTATAACAAACTAAATCAAAACAACAAACAGCGAACGTGAAGCGATAAGCATAACATGATAAGTGCACGAACACAAGCAGACTTACACATGACAATCACCACAAAACCTATATTGGCTCTAAATATTGATGGCTCCCAACTCAGGAGACAGGGGCACTGATAACACTGCTCCGAGAGTGAGAACGCAAATTTGCTGGGTCAAACCATAGCACCAATACGCCTAAGACCCTTAACCTACTGCCCCATCACTACCACAATACAAAAAAATTTGTAAGACGAGGAGGTACATAAAGACAATATTAGATCCCCGCCATGTCACATCCCTGGCTAACTTAGATAATAAAGACAACAAGCAGATAATCTAGGTCCAAGGAGTCGCTGACAACATGGATTGTTGTACAACTAACTTCCTTGACAGTAAGATGAAAGGAACATAGGAATAACATGCAAAGAATATTGAGGTAATGTTTTGTGCACCCTGATACAAACACTATAAGAATGTCATCACAATTGGACAGATTTTGTGTTTTGGGAACTTATCTCTTGTAATGTGTTCCCACAACCTAATTAAATATTCTGGGATCCTTTAAAGAACTCAGAATGGCTGTTCTGTCAACATTCTTACAACATCAATGGAGTGTGTTGTTCACCCTGATGCAAACATTTTCTGAATGTCAGCACAACTGGACAGTTTTAGTGTTTTGGGAACTTATTTTGGGAACTCCACAATGTTCCCACAACCTAAAGAAATGTCTAGGAACTTTTAAAGAATAATGAGTAATTTTAGGTAACACTTTACATTCAACCCTTACATTAGTGTGTCCTTATTACTGGGTAATTATTACTCTGAATACAGTGCAACAAGCTCTTTAAGTATTATTGCACTGTACTTACAGCAGTGAAAAGTAAGTACTAGTTTAAAAGCAGTAAAAGTCTAGTGTCATTATGTGAATGGTTCAGTCATTATGTGAGCCAAAAAGATAACCAAGGACCTCAGCCACCCAAGCCACGGCCTGTTCACCCTGCTACCATTCAAAAGGCGAGGTCAGTACGAGTGCATCAAAGCTGGGACCGAGAGACTGAAAAACAGCTTCTATCTCAAGGCCATCAGACTGTTAAATAGTTACCACTAGCCGGCTTCCGCCCAGTACCCTGTCCTGAACTTTAGTCACTGTCACTAGTCGTTTACAACCCGGTAACTCAACCCTGCACCTTATAGGCTGCTGCCTATTGTAACGCCCTGGCCATAGAGAAGCTTTTATTCTCTATTTTGGTTAGGCCAGGGTGAGACTAGGGTGGGCATTCTAGTGTCTTTATTTATATGTTTTCTGTTTCTATGTTTTGGCCGGGTATGGTTCTCAATCAGGGACAGCTGTCTATCATTGTCTCTGATTGGGAATCATACTTAGGCAGCCTTTTTTCCTTTGGTGTTTGTGGGTAGTTGTCTGTGTTAGTGGCCTGTATAACCCTAGTCAGCTTCACGTTTGTTTTTGTTGTTTCTTGTTTTGTTGGCGACATTTATAACATTCAAAAATAAAGAAAAATGTACGCTCACGACGCTGCACCTTGGTCCTGTCATTTCCACCCTGACGATGTTCGTGACACCTATGTACATAAACATCTAACACTGGTCACTTTAATAATGGAACGCTGGTAACTTTAATAATGGAACGCTGGTCACTTTAATAATGTTTACATTATGTTTTACCCACTTCATATGTATATACTGTATTATAGTCAAGGCCATCCTATTTAACTATTGCTGTACATATACTATTCTGTCCTACATATTCTACATATATACTATATTTTCTATCCACATACTGTCCATAATGTCTAGACATCCCATCATATATATATATATATATATATATATATATATATATATATATATATATACTCCGAACCTCGAGATTGCTCGTCCTTATTTTTCTATATTTCTTCATTCCATTCATTTACTTGTTTAGATTTGTGTCTATTGTTGTGTATTGTTAGATACTACTGCACTGTTGGAGCTAGGAACATAAGCATTTCACTACACACGCATTAACATCTGCTAAATATGTGTACGCGACTAATACAATTTGATTTGATTGGATTTATTTGGTGAAGACAGGGCTGTGTGTTTGAGGCGGAGTGGGAATGTTGTAGAGGAGTTTTAGCACGACATCACCCCAGGGTGCTGATTGAGACATACTATAGCAACAGGGTCTAACCTAAAAATATCCTTATCTTCACCGACACACAGTCACTCATGCACCCATGCATGAATGTCCTTTGTGTTCGCAGTGGCCATGGCTCACTAAACCTGTATATGTGTTTGTTTTCGTGTAAGGAGGATCACATTGTTGAAAGATGCATGTGTCAGAAAGTTTAGTTTATTGTTTGAAAAATTATGTTTGAAACAGAGTGAACCTAAACAGTGTGAACCTAAACAGTGTGAACCTAAACAGTGTGAACCTAAACAGTGTGAACCTAAACAGCGTGAACCTAACAACTTGACCTAAACAGTGTGAAACCTAAACGCGTGAACCTAAACAGTGTGAACCTAAACAGTGTGAACCTAACGTGAACAAAACGTGAACCTAAACAGCGTGAACCTAAACAGGTGAACCTAAACAGTGCGTAACTATGTGAACCTAAACAGTGACGTGAACCTAAACACAGTGTGCACACCTAAACATCGTGAACCTAAACAGCGTGAAACCTAAACAGTGTGAACCTAAAACAGTGTGAACCTAAACAGCGTGAACCTAAACAGGCGTGAACCTAAACAGTGTGAACTCTAAACAGTGTGACCTAGAAGCGCAAACTGTGAACCTAAACAGTGCGGTGAAGCGCGTGAGAACAGTGTGAAGCGCGAGAACAGTGTGAACCTAGAGCAGAGCGTTGAACGCTAGGGAACAGCGGTGAAACAAGCCACCAATGTATTAGAAACACTGAGTGCTAACACTGGGGAGTGCTGTAAGCCTTTCCACTAGTAGTGCACTATAGGAAACATTGCAGTATGAAGCCGCTCAATATACAGAGACGATACGTCCTAACTCCTCAAACAACCAGTGCATTGACACTTCACCTTAAACCCACTACTATCACTCATGAAGTAAAACGCTTCCAACGTAGCTGATAAAGGCCAGCCAATTAAATGCTTCTCCTGGTTGGTTAGGGAAATATTTGCTAATCTAGTGTTTCGACCTCATCGCACTATAGTTCCTTACCATCTACCGAAGTAAGGAGACTATATGCTTTATTATTCAATACCATACCCAGTGAAAGTTTGACACATCTACTAACTACCATACTCTCTGATGAGGTATCTCCTTTATAATATAGCGTGAGCATATGTTGTTGTGCAACCTTGTTAAGAATAATAGCACACAGAGCTAAGTAACGTAAATCTGAATAAAAATACCAAGCAGTGGGAATTCATACGTCTATGATAACTCTCAGATCAGTGCGTCTTAAACACCAAAACGTCTTAACATATCAAACATGATCTTGAGTTGTGATACAACAAGCTCTAGCAATACCCTGCCTGATGACAAGATTTTGCACACTCTTGGCCCATTCCTTCAACCAAGCCTTCACTGAATGGCTTTTCCCAATTAGTCTCTGTTTGCAACCTTTAAGAAGCCAGATTTATGAATGCGGCGTGATGTAGACTATAGCCCGATGTAGTACACAATGGCACTCTAGACGGAGCACAGTGAACAACCTTCATGACATGGCAGTTCTCCAGTATATGCCGTAGACTGAATCCAGTAAACAACTAGTAAGTTTCGAACCTTAGCGACATCGCAGTTGTATGTAAGTGAACACGCGTGAGGAAACATGCGTTGTTAGTAACACAATAAAAACCTAGTACGTTCGTACCTCAAGTACCTTTAGACACCCCACTTGTTCAGCAACACATAATAGGAACTGCGAAAGTGATTAACGCCTCTACCTCCATCACAAATCAGCAGTCGAAACACAATAATATCATAGCACTACGTTAACTTGCCGTAAAGACAGCGCGAACTGTTGCACAGTCGTGTGTTAGGCTAAAGTCGTTTTGTTCTCCTCATTATCATGAAGACGAGGTCTGCATCGATGGTAGCTAACCTACAATAACACATTATCTCGAAAAAACTTTCTCAAGCGCAATAGGTTGAGGGATTCTCTGTTTTCTCACTGACATAAGATAACTAGTGTTAATTGTATCACTCTTTGTCCAAATCAATCTGAAGCATATCTAACTTGATAATGACACATCCATCATTGTTGTTTGAACTGCATGTAGTTGATATACCCAGAGGTAACCGTGTAGAGAGTGCGCCTCTGAGATATCAATTTTGAAATGCTCCATATATAATTATACAGCCCTTGAATCTGCTTATGAACAAATTACTTGTTGAGTATACTTGTAATAGCTAGGACCACACGCTCTAGAATACACATCTAATTGACATTTTTGCGACGTCCAGCCTTAACCACTGTGGTTCAGTATAGACTCTCCTTTATCCCAATACCCAGTGACCCCGTGCCTTAATTCTAGTATTCTATGTTGCTGGTCCTAGCGGTATCGTGAATTTGCGATTGCTGACTGTGGGTGAGTGCCCACAGTCTTTCTGTGCAAAGCCTTTTGATTTGAACATTAAAAGTTTTTGGTGTGATGTTACTAGGCTATTTGATATACATGTACTATTTACAGTACCCAGTATCAAACGTTTGGACACACCTACTCACTCCAGGTTTCTTTATTTGTTATATTTTCTACAGTTGTAGAATAATAGTGAAGACATCATAAACTATGCAAATAACCAACTGGAATCATGCAGTAACAAAAAATGTTAAACAAAAGCAAAGGTATTTTTAATTTCATTTTCCTCATAAATAGCCACCCCTTTGCCTTGATGACAGCTTTGCACACTCTTTGGCATTTCGGCTCAACCAGCTTCACCTGGAATTGCTTTTCCAAACAGGCTTGAAGGAGGATCCCACATCTGTTTGAGCACTTGTTGGCTGGTTTTCCTTTCACTCGGCAGTTCAACCCATCCAAACCATTCAACTTGCGGTTAGTCAGTTGTTGTGGAAGCCAGTCATCTGACTGCAGCACTCAATCACTATTCTCTTGGGTCAAATAGCCCTTACCCACTACCTGGAGGTGTGTTGGGTCACTTGTCCTGTTTGAAAATAAATGATAGGCCGACTAAGCCAACCAGATGGGATTGGCACATTCGCTGCAGAATGCTATGGTAGCCTATTGGGATGAAGTGCTGCCTTGAATTCTAAATCAAATTTCCTGACAGTAGTCACCCAGCCAGAAGCACCCTCACACCCAAATTCAATACCTCCTCCCCCAATGCTTCACGTGGGAACCCAACACATGCAGAGAACATCCATTCACCTACTCTGCCATCTCACCCAAAGACATCCGGTGGCTTGGGAATCCGAAATGTCAAATTCCAAGACTCCATCCAGAACGAAAGGACCCAGATTATCCACCTTCTAATCATTGCTCGTGTTTCTTTGCCAAAGATTCCTTCTTCTTAATTTGTGTCCCCTTTTAGTAGGTGGTTTCTTTGGGCCATTCTTGTACATGTAAACATCGTGACCTAAACATCGTGGAACCTTAACAGCGTGAAGCGTGTGAACACTAAACAGTGTGAACCTAAACAGCGTGAACCTAAACAGTGTGAACCTAAACAGCGTGAACCTAAACAGCGTGAACATAAACAGCGTGACAATAAACAGTGTGAACCTAAACAGTGTGAACCTAAACATCGTGAACCTAAACAGTGTGAACCTAAACAGTGTGAACCTAAACAGCGTGAACCTAAACATCGTGAACATAAACAGTGTGAACCTAAACATCGTGAACCTAAACAGCGTGAACCTAAACAGNCGTGAACCTAAACAGCGTGAACCTAAACAGTGTGAACCTAAACAGCGTGAACCTAAACAGCATGAACATAAACAGCGTGACAATAAACAGTGTGAACCTAAACAGCGTGAACCTAAACATCGTGAACCTAAACACCGTGAACCTAAACAGCGTGAACCTAAACAGCGTGAAATTGTGAAATGCTTCTCAATAGGAACATAATCACAGCATGAATGTGCTTGGAGTAAAAGTGTTCATGTTTGCTTCACAAACCACAACTCTCCCTGCAGTAGATAGTAATGACAGTAGACACTGCCTCCCTATGGCCAAAGATGCACACTACAAACGAGACAACAACATACATAAATAAGCCTATGATCACCAGTGAATTATGTTCAAAACAAATAAGTGACCATAAAAGCTAGATATCAAGTCATCGTAGGAAGGCCTTATAATGTATAAGAATTCATCTTACAATCCCCAAATCTCTCTCTCCTTCCCCTTTTACCCTCTCTTCCCCTTCTTTCTACCTCACATTAGATCTCTCTTTCTCCCACTCTCTATCCTCTCTCTACCTCCTCCCCCCATCTGTCCTCCTTCCTCAGCCTCCTCTCCACCAATCTCCTCATGACCACAGCTGTCAGCACGCTACAGAACACCAGGACAGGAAATGACACGGCTGCCACCAGTAGGCGGCACTCCCCGTACTCCCTCGTCAGGGACGCCCGCCGGGACAGGAAGTCCTCAAACACAGCTTCCTGTTGGGTCAGCGTGCAGAGGGAGAGGAGGAAGTGGAAGAGCTGGTGCCCGTGGCCGATGATGTCACAGTGCCCAGGAAAGAAACACTCAGGCATGGGACAGGAGAAGAAGAACGCTGCCAGGAGGAACAGCAACACCTGTGTGTGACATCAGAGTGTCAGATTGTGCAGAAACCTCTCCCCAACCTCAATCTTCTCTATCTCTTTCCCTCATTCCCCCTCTCTCTTTCCCTCTCGCTCACCTGTATTGCATGTAGGGTCATAGCAGGGTCGTCTCCCCAGGTCCTGCTGACCAGTCTATGTGCCACAGGACTGCTGTCTAGCAGGTACGCCAGACCAGTTGGCACGACCTGGCACAGCTTACGATGGAGTGGGTACGGGTGGCGGTAACTGAGTTTGGCAAAGCAACAGCAGGCACAGGACAACCAAGCCAGGAGAGCTGCTGCAGGGAGGAACACCTAACAGAGGAGAGGTTTGTTCGTAACTTTGTTCCTTTGTCCACTCATTCATTCACTCATTCACTCATTGACTCCCTCATTCACTCATTCCCCACCTCTCCTACTCGACTGCGTCTCCATGCGGGATCCGAGCTGTAGAAGTAAAGAGCCAGGGCACAGCCATACTGGTACACAGCCACTCCCACATAGTCCAGGAAGAACAGGGCATAGTGGGCCAGCTCGGAGTGGGACTGGAGCAGGTGGGCTGTAGCGCTGCAGCACAAGTAGGTCAGAAGAGACAGGACGTAGTAGACCAGCGGTAGACAGGCCAGGTCCAGGTAAAGACCCAGCCCGTCTGGTCCATTCAGGGTCAGGCCCACGAGACCCTTAGGAAGGGTGATGAGGTTTAAATACAAGGTTTACATCTGCAATAATTGTGTGGCATTATTTTGGACACAAATACGCACATACAAATGCATACATAAAAAATGCATCTAAATCTAACCCTAACACACACTGAATTACACAAAAAGTATTGAAGTACCCCTCCACACATCACAGCAAACACAGAGAACCTCAGCGCAACGCAGACTCCGGCCAGCAAGTGGCTCCACACGTTGATTGTCTCATTGTGTATCTGGAAGAGGCTGAGGAAGTAGAAGCTCCAGGAATGGCCCACGGGCCGGTAGCCAGACAGGATGTAGGGCTCACGGAAGAGAAGGGGGACCTCAGTGTCTCTGACGGTGTGAGGGAGAGAAGACAGAGAGGAGAGGAAGGAGGAGAGGGAACTCATGGGTTTTAGGGGGAGGAAGACAGATATACTGGGCATGGTGGGATTGGGGGCAGAGGGAATGAGGGGGTAAGGAGAATGGGGCACCTGTGAGGAGGTTTGAGGTGAGGTGAAGGGGTCTGTCTGTAGAGGAAAGGACAGCAGGTTGGTAACTGTGTTGTCATACTGAGTTTGGTAGAATTTGTTGAGGTGCATGCTTTGCCCAAAAAATTAGTAACACAATAAGAGGTGTACATGATTTGTACATTTACAGACAGAACTGTTATTGGACAAACATGTTACTAGACTTCTCATGCCTCTGGTGTATCCTCTGCCATATAATGCTCCTCTTTCAAATCAACATCAACAACATCAACATGCTGCTGACTAATCTGGTTACATATGCTCACAGTGACCATCACAAAGACAAACCAGAAACTCAACCTTGTGAATAACAGTTAGCAGAAGACATACTTTTAGATGTCTACTATAAACTAAACCAGAAAGCCCTGATGAAACACGTTAAAAGTGGATGGAGGAGAAACAAACCTAATTAAACAGAACTTTGAATGCCCCCTTTTAACACATATATAACAAGTATAGGCTGCTGTTCCACAGAGGTGAGATAAGGAAAAAGGAACTAACCTGAAACTCTCCCTTTCTGGACTCTCCCACCTCTGACTACTGACTGCAACTTTATGTGTATCAACATTTCACTCCTACCGATCCCAGATATCATTCCCTCATTATAGGGATCTATTTTGCTTGGCCATCTCTCTCTCTCTCACACACACACATGCACATGCACTCACACACATACACACAAGGGTAACAGACTCTTAGTCAGCTTAATAAAACAATGAGTCTCCTTTTCTAAATGAATCGAAGAATTTGTTTCCAATTATGCTTATTTTCCTCCCAAACACAAACTGCAGACCACGAGGATAATCAGTCATGAGACATTCTTTAAATTGTAGTGAGATTTCCCTAGTAACTTCTACTGCTGATTTTTCAATTCTGATGAATGGACTGGACATTCTATTCTACTTCAACAAATTATATATTTCAAAAAGTTTAAGACAATTGGGTTTTTAAAATGTTTTTATTGCTCAAATAGAATGAACATATGTCAATGGGGATCTTTTTCTTCAATTCTACTCAACTATTCACAGTCAATTCTTCTGGCTTAGTGGGATTAACAAATGTTGGACCTCCCTAGTTGCTTTAAATTAAAATACATTACATTTTGATTGAATTAAATGAATAACAAAACAAAGTAAGGCCATAGATGTAGTGTACTGCAGGTTACATCAACTAGTCCTTGCCCAGGCACAGGTGCACCCCACGGCAACAGACAGGAAAGAGGCGCTGTAGCACTTCCTGGTGGCTGAAGTGTAGAGTACCAAGACCTGCTGGTAGATAGGTACAGAGTTCTGCCCGTAGCGCATGTACTGGCTGCTGTTGGTGGGGTTGTCACAGTACATAAAGCTGCACTCGGCCTCCCACATGGTCTGAGGAAGACGGTTCTCCACTGTAGTGGTTCTAGAGATTCAACAGAGAGAGAAGAAAAATAAATCAACAACAAATATTTAAACCTACTAATTACTGTTTGAAGGGATAGTTTTCACAGGCTTTACATAGAGCTTGTATTAAGATTGTAAGACAGTCACATAACTCAGATCGAGGTCAATTTTTTGGAAAATACTTTAGTGTGTATGTTATTGTAAATTTGCAGCAGGTAGCCTAGCGGTTACGAGCACTGGTCCAGTAACTGAAAAGTCACTGGTTCAAATCCCTGAGCCGACTAGGTAAAAAAATCTGCCAATGTGTCCTTGAGCAAGGCATTTAACCCTAATTGCTCCTGTAAGTCACTCTGGATAAGAGTGTCCGCTATATTATGTACATGTAACTCACTTCCAGGTCCAGGGTGACAGAGAGCGTGTGTGAATGTTCCCATTTCCCTCTGATTCCTCTGTGGGAATCTTGTAGAAGTCTGAAGGGATGATCAGTGTTTCGTTACACCTCTCCTTTGTCCCCTTCTTTCCTTTCGCCATGGTCAGGCCCAGCAGCATAGACACACAGCACACAACCTGAGGATGGTAAGAGATGGAAATACAAGTAAATATATTAGAAGTTATCTAACTAATGAATAGTGCTGAAACTTAAGCACAAACAGGCTAAACAAAAACCATTGGACAGAAACGGTTCTATTTTTTTATTTAGATCAATTAAATGAATCAAATTGTCAAAATCGGATGTGACTCTGCACTGTACTAATGAATACATTAGAGATGATGCAACCAAAGAGTTTTTTGTTTATGAGATAAATTAATTAGCACATCACAAGTACATGGCAAAAAAAGTATGGCAAATAAGTATATGTATGGTAATCCTTATTAGGCAGCTAGTAGCCTAGTGGTTAGGAGTGTTGGGCCAATAACCGAAAGGTTGCAATTTTGAATCCTTGAGCCGAGTAGGTGAAACATCTTTGGATGTGCCTTTGAATTAACCTTCATTGCTCTCGATAAGAGTTTCTGTTAAATGTAATCAATTGTTACATACAATTTTCAGTATAACAAAAAACATGAGTAGTAGCTTTATCACACTGTTATACTCACCAGGTACTTCGAAACGTTGCTTTTGAGATCCATCTCTGATCTCTGTTTGTCTATCTGTCACGTCTTTATGTCGAACTTCTGCCTCCGGGTGTGAAGTATTTATCTGAATGCCTTGAGTGGTAAATTTGCATGTAATAATGAAAACGGATGAAAATGAGATAATATCTCTGACCTGACCTGTTTGTAGACCATTTGAAAC
This sequence comes from Salvelinus sp. IW2-2015, assembly GCF_002910315.2. Taxonomy (NCBI): domain Eukaryota; kingdom Metazoa; phylum Chordata; class Actinopteri; order Salmoniformes; family Salmonidae; genus Salvelinus; species Salvelinus sp. IW2-2015. Next base: position 11,491,022 of record NC_036849.1, on the reverse strand, counting down.
AAAGGGGGATTCTGCAGATCTGAAATAGTTGGCCTTATCACTAAATCTACTTCCAGGCGCCTTCGGTGTGGAAACACCACGCAAAAAGGTGTTAAAGTTCACCCAAATTACAAAATTACATATTGGTTTCCTTACCCTGTAAGCAGTCAATGGACAGGGTATGACAGAAATTCATATTTAGGTTTAGTTTCCCTGCACTGTTTCGGTATGCTAATTTTTCGCATTTGTTGCACAAATCCGATTCAAGACCTAGCACAAATATCAGCGTTAGTCACTTATATAGTTGAAGTCGGAAGTTTACATACACTTAGGTTGAAGTCATTCAAACTTGTTTCTCAACCACTCCACAAATGTATTGTTAACAAACTATAGTTTTGGCAAGTCGGTTAGGACGTCTACTTTGTGCATGACACAATACATTTTTCCATCAATTGTTTACAGACAGATTATTTCACTGTATCACAATTCCAGATGGTCAGAAGTTTACATACACTAAGTTAACTGTGCATTTAAACAGCTTGGAAAATTCCAGAAAATTATATCATGGCTTTAGAAGCTTCTGACAGGCTAATCATTTGAGTCAATTGGAGGTGTACCTGTGGATGTAGTTCAAGGCCTACCTTCAAGCTCAGTGCCTCTTTGCTTGACATCATGGGAAAATCAAAAGAATTGGAGACCTCCACAAGTCTGGTTCATCCTTGGGAGCAATTTCCAAACACCTGAAGGTACCACGTTTATCTGTACAAACAATAGTACGCAAGTATAAACACCATGGGACCACGCAGCCATCATATCACTCAGGAAGGAGATGTGTTCTGTCTCCTAGAGACGAACGTACTTTGGTGCGAAAAGTGCAAATCAATCCCAGAACAACAGCAAAAGACCATGTGAAGATGCTGGAGGAAACAGGTACAAAAGTATCTATATCCACAGTAAAACGAGTCCTATATCGACATAACCTGAAAGGCTGCTCAACAAGGAAGTAGCCACTGCTCCAAAACCGCCATAAAAAAGCCAGACTACGGTTTGCAACTGCACATGGGGACAAAGATCGTACTTTTTAGAGAAATGTCCTCTGGTCTGATGAAACAAAAATACAACTGTTTGGCCATAATGACCATCGTTATGTTTGGAGGAAAAGGGGGGACGCTTGCAAGCCGAAGAACACCATCCCAACCGTGAAGCACGGGGGTGGCAGCATCATGTTGTGGGGGTGCTTTGCTGCAGGAGGGACTGGTGCACTTCACAAAATAGATGGTATAATGAGGATGGAAAATTATGTGGATATATTGAAGTAACAGCTCAAGACATCAGTCAGGAAGTTAAAGCTTGGTCGCAAATGGGTCTTCCAAATGGACAATGYCCCCAAGCATACTTCCAAAGTTGTGGCAAAATGGCTCAAGGACAACAAAGTCAAGACATTGGAGTGGCCATCACAAAGCCCTGAACTCAATCCTATAGAAAGTTTGTGGGCAGAACTGAAAAAGTGTGTGTGAGCAAGGAGGCCTACAAACCTGAATCAATTACACAAGCTCTGTCAGGAGGAATGAGCCAAAACCCAATTATTGTGGGAAGCTTGTGGAAGGCTACCCGAAACGTTTGACCCAAGATAAACAATTTAAAGGCAATGCTACCAAATACTAATTGAGTGTATGTAAACTTCTGACCCACTGGGAATGTGATGCAAGAAACAAAAGCTGAAATAAATAATTCTCTCTACTATTATTCTGACATGTCACATTCTAAAATAAAGTGGGGATCCTAACTGACCTAAAACAGGGATTTTTTTTTTTCTTGGATTAAATGTCAGGAATGATGGAAACTGAGATTTAATGTATTTTGCTAAGTTGTATGTATAACTTCAACTGTTGATGATTTGAACAAGATGTGGGATAAATGCTAATATCGGTACCAGGACGTGAATAGGATTTGTGCCACAAATGCTAAAATGTTAGCATATGGAAACAGTGCTAGGGGGGGAAAAATAAAGCATGCATTGCTGTCATACACACTACCCTCTGTAGTGCCTTGCAGTTGGAGGCCGAGCAGTTGCCATACCATGCGGTGATACAACCAGTCAGGATGCTCTCGATGGTGCAGCTGAGGACCCATGCCAAATCTTTTCGTCTCCTGAGGGGGAATAGGCGTTGTCGTGCCCTCTTCACGACGGTCTTGGCTTGATTGGAGTATGATAGTTTGTTGGTGATGTGGATACAAACAAACTTGAAGCTCTCAACCTGCTCCACTACAGCCACGTCGATGAGAATGGGATTGTGCTCGGTCCTCCTTTTCCTGTGGTCCACAATCATCTCCGTTGTCTTGATCACATTGAGGGAGAGGTTGTTATCCTGGCACCACACTGCCAGGTCTCTGACCTCTTCCCTATAGTCTCATCATTGTCGAGGATCAGGCCTACCACTGTTGTGTTGTCGGCAAACTTAACGATGGTGTTAGAGTTGTGCTTGGCCATGCAATCATGGGTGAACAGGGAGTACAGTAGGGGACTGAGCACTCACCCCTGAGGGGGCCCCGTGTTGAGGATCAGCGTGGCAGATGCGTACCACCTTGGTCCAGCCCGTCAGGAAGTCCAGGATCCAGTTGCAGAGGGAGGTGTTTAGTCCCAGGGTCCTTAGCTTCGTGATGAGCTTTGAGGGCACTATGGTATTAATCACTGAGCTGTAGTCAATTAATAGCATTCTCACGTAGATGTTCCTTTTGTCCATGTGGGAAACGGCAGTGTGGAGTGCGATAGAGATTGCATCATCTGTGGATCTGTTCGGGCGGTATGCAAATTGGATTGGGTCTAGGGTTTCTGGGATAATGGTGTTGATGTGAGCCATGACCAGCCTTTCAAAGCACTTCATGGCTACAGACGTGAGTGCTGCGGGTCTGTAGCCATTTAGGCAGGTTACCTTGGTGTTCTTGGGCACAGGGACTATGGTGGTCTGCTAGAAACATGTTGGTATTACAGACTCGGTCAGGGAGAGGTTGAAAATGTCAGTGAAGACACTTGCCAGTTGTTCAGCGCATGCTCGGAGAACACGTCCTGGTAATCCGAATGTTGAATGTTGACCTGCTTAAAGGTCTTACCCACATCAGCCACGGAGAGCGTGATCACACAGTTGTCGGGAACAGCTGATGCTCTCACGCATGCTTCAGTGTTGCTTGCCTCGAAGCGAGCAGGGAAGTTATTTAGCTCATCTGGTAGGCTCGTGTCACTGGGAAGCTCACGGCTGTGCTTCGCTTTGTAGTCTGTAATAGTTTGCAAGCCCTGCCACATCCGACGAGTGTAGTACGATTCAATATTAGTCCTGTATTGACGCTTTGCCTGTTTGATGGTTCACGAGGGCATAGAGGATCATTTAGCTCAGTGCGGATGTTGCCTGTAACCCATGGCTTCTGGTTGGGGTATGTATGTACGGTCACTGTGGGGACGACGTCATTGATGCACTTATTGATGAAACCAGTGACTGATGTGGTGTACTCCTCAATGCCATTGGAAGAATTCCGGAACATATTCCAGTCTGTGCTAGCAGTCCTGTAGCTTAGCATACTGCGTCATCTGACCACGTTATTGAGCGAGTCACTGGTACTTCCTGCTTTAGTTTTTGCTTGTAAGCAGGAATCAGGAGGATAGAGTTATGGTCAGATTAGCCAAATGGAGGGCGAGGGAGAGCTTTGTACGTGTCTCTGTGTGTGGAGTAAAGGTGGTCTAGAGTTGTTTTTCCTCTGGTTGCACGTGTAAAATACTGGTAGAAATTATGTAAAACGGATTTAAGTTTCCCTGCATTAAAGTCCCCAGCCACTAGCAGTGCCACCTCTGGATGAGCATTTTCTTGTTTGCTTATGGCCTTATACAGCTCGTTGAGTGCCGTCTTAGTGCCAGCATCGGTTTGTGGTGATAAGTAGGCAGCTATGAAAAATATAGATAAACTCTTTTAGTAAATAGTGTGGTCTACAGCTTATCATGAGATACTCTACCTCAGGTGAGCAAAATCTCAAGACTTCCTGTAACGGCAGTCTAAGTCGTCCTCCTCCTCAGACGAGGAGAGGCGAGAAGGATTGGAGGACCAATGTACAGCGTGGTAAGTTTCCATGATTTAATAACAAGAAAACTAGACAAAATACAAAACAACNGACGAGGAGAGGCGAGAAGGATTGGAGGACCAATGTACAGCGTGGTAAGTTTCCATGATTTAATAACAAGAAAACTAGACAAAATACAAAACAACAAACGTAKTAACCYTCACAGTCCCGTGTGGCACAAACACTGACACAGGAYACAACCACCCACAAAYTCCCAACACAAAACAAGCCACCTYTATATGATTCTCAATCAGGGACAACGATTGACAGCTGCCTCTGATTGAGAACCATATTAGGCTGAACACAGAAACAAACAAACTAGACACACAACATAGAATTCCCACCCAGCTCACGTCCTGACCAACACTAAAACAAGCACAACACATAAGAACTCTGGTCAGGACGTGACACTTCCTTAATATTAGATTTTGTGCACCAGCTGTTACTTACAAATAGACACATACAGCCTCCCAATGTTTTACCGGAGGCATTTGTTCTATCTTGCCGATGCACGGAAAACCCATCCAGCTGTATGTTATCCATGTCGTCGTTCAGCCACGACTCGGTGAAACATAAGATATTACAGTTTTTAATGTCTCGTTATAGGATAGTCATGATCGGAGCTCATCCATTTTATTATCCAATGATTGCACGTAGGCTAATAGGACTGATGGTAAAGGCAGATTACTCACTCGCCGTTGGATCCTTACAAGGCACCCCGACCTACGTTCCCTATATCTCTGTCTGTTCTTCATGCAAATGACAGGGATTTGGGGCTTGTCGGGTGTCTGAAGTAAATACTTCGCGTCCGACTCATTAAAGAAAAAATATTTGTCCAGTACGAGGTGAGTAATTGCTGTCCTGATATCCAGAGGCTCTTTTTGGTCATAAGAGATTGTGGCACAAACATTATGTACAAAATAGGTTATTGGTTAGTAGCCCGTAAAACGTCAGCCATCACCGCCGCCGCCATATCAGAATTTAGCCAGGACACCGGGGTTAACACCCATACTCTTCTAATAAGTGCCATGGGATCTTTAGTGACCACAGAGAGTCAGAACACCCGTTTAACATCCCATCCAAAAGACGGTACCCTACACAGGGCAAAGTCCCCAATCACTTCCCTGGGGCATTGGGATATTTTTTTAGACCAGAGAAAAGAGTGCCTCCTACTGGCCCTCCAGCACCACTTTATAGACCATATACTACTTACAGGGTAACAAAAACAATCCCTCTGTCCCTTTAAGACTGGTTTACTGACATTGTGCATCCTCAACAAAAGTGAAGTCTAGATTGTATAATTTCTTGATTATAAGAGCATATCATTTTGTTTATGTGTGGCTCTGTATGTTCTTCATTGCTGGTCCTGGGGACCTACCTGGTGTACGTGCTTGTGTTCCAGCTCAGCTCAGCTCAGCACAAACACACCTGATTCGACTAGTGATCTCATAATCAATGTCTTACTTAGGTAAATCACGTACATGTATTCGTGCTGGGCTGGAACATAGGCCTTCACACAAAGCAGCTATAATGCCCTACCAAGCAAAAAGGCAGTAGCTGCTCATTTGGTCGAAAATTAGTTCATGTAATTTATGCTACATTAACTACATGCTTAATCATGTGGACAAGTATCCTGCCTCTATTGTGTTGTGTTTTGGAGAAAACTGGGGTCATATTAGTAACTGAACTTACTGCCCTTTAGCTTGGTTTTAACCTGCCCTTGGCTACAGTTACTGCCTTTTACCTTGGTATCATATAATTTTATTCTGATAGTGATGCAATCAAACCTGTATGACACTGACTGACAGCTCTAGGGACACAACAACATGGCACAGCATTCCCAGGGGAAATGATGGTTGAACTTTCTCTGAAACGCTGACACCCAGACAGCTAGATAAGTAGATCTGAGAACATAATTAATTAGCTAGCTAGTGAGCATAGACTAACAATCCTACCAGCTCCCATAAGAGGAGATCTGCAAATTATACTAACTTCAATCTATTAGCCCTATAATGAATTATATTCTGAAATTTCATCTGAAGGTTTCTTTGAATCAGTACACCACACACACGATTTCTAGCCTGTGACAGCCACCAAGCTAGAAGTGACGCACCCCTACCAAAATGTAAAAACCTACCTAGCTAGCATTAGCATGAAGCAATACATTTGAGATACCTGCTCCCATAAGAGGCAATCAGTAATTTAACCTAGCTTCTATCTATTATCCCTATAACGAATATAAACCATATAATTGTATTCTGACATTATATGGGTTATTTGAATCAGTAACGTTACACCACACACACGATCTCTAGCCAGCTGATAGTCAGTAGACGTGCATCCCATACTGAATTGTCAAAGCCATACACCCTTGTTTTCCAGTTGAGCATACACACAGCATTGCTACCTCATTAATAATATATCTAGTCACATGTCCAGGGTTTCTGGTTTTCTTTTATATTCCAGTATTGAGTGACTGTCCTGGTCAGGAAACAAAAATTGTATCCAAAATTGTATCCATCACCTTTGTTGGTGGCGTATGTTATTAGCACAACAAGCTTTGGCATGCCAAACGTGTGCTCAATGTGTCTGCTTCGGTGCCATCATTACTTGAATGCGGGAAGAAACTGTTTTGCCAAAATGACTTCCACCAATCCCTGTGGCCTAGATGATTATAGTATCTATGGGGATCAAAGTTGCCATGTGAGGGTGCATTAGGACTACTTTTCACATGTATTATTATAACAAAACATGGGCTACTTGTAAAACACAGTATGTAATGTGACTGACCAGAACCTACATCTCCATATAAATGCAACTGGTATCTTAGTGGAAGACACACAGAGGATGCCGTTTCAACTCTGTTACAGCAGAGCAGTTACTGCCTTTTTGCTTGGTAGGGCAGTATAGCACAACCCATTACACCCCTTTGTTGATCACTGTTGTAACCTGTTGCATGCATTTACCCTCTTACCTCAGCGATCAACCGCATAGGCTAAACAGATAATAGAGAATCAGCAGTTGTGTGATACTCCTACCTCCTCCTACCCAGTTGTAGTCTAGTCATTCCGTAACCTCTAGACTACACAACTACACAACAGTTTTACTATCTATCTCTCTATCGAGAACGATACTCTGTTCTAGATAGATGCCTCCAATGATAGGGCATCCTCATGTGCTCTCTACTACCCAACCACTGCACAGATGAGTGAAAGGCTGACTGCATCCAGCCACTGTCCCATTTTAAAACAGGTCACATCTACCACATTAACAAGCCCTCTCAACCTGGGAAAAGTTCACATGCACACAGTCAGATGCTGTTCCATGGAGAGAGAGAGAGAGAGAGAGAGAGAGAGAGAGAGAGAGAGAGAGAGAGAGAGAGAGAGAGAGAGAGAGAGAGAGAGAGATGGTTTAGTGGAGGCTATACACAGGTATTCTCCCACCCACTTATTTTTCAGTGGGCACTTCTTAATCCCCATGATGCGTATCAAAGTAGTGTAGTGGAGGTATATGTGTATCAATTAAATAAGGAGGATGAAACAGATCAGAATGCTTAGCTTAACATTTTGATAAAGCATTATTTCACATTTTAGGCCCAGCAATGTGCACACGGTGCTAGGCCTATGCGTGAATTTTCAAAAATGCAATTAGCAGGTGTTAGGTTCTAATTCTCAGAGTAAAAAACTCTACGGACACTATGAAAGCTAAACAAAGTTTAATTCTTCCCAGAGGATCAATAAAGCTGCATTAGACAAAACATGTTTCCACCAACACAAGTATATATACTCCAATTTAGATGCACTCTTCCTCCTCTCCAACTCTTACATCTGTTATGGTTCGACAGGAAGACGAAGTGATGGGGTAATAAACAGTTCCTCCTCCCTTAAGGTGATCTGACCTGACCTCAACCCCCTTGATGCCTAATCCAAAGCTCTCCACCTGTATCACCTATAGCACTCCCTTAACAGCCTCCCCTCTATCCAGCACATTCCAAAGCCATCTGGCTCCTACAGATAACCATTTAACTTCTGATGTAAAAAACAGTCTCCTCAGACACTATAGTATTACTCCTGATGTATCATGTCTCTAGTATAACAATGTTCCAAGTTTAACCCAGACTCTAACACAGGAAAACACAGCTCTAAAATGCGCTCCGCACATGCAAGTGGACAGAGATGGGAATATCGGTTAGAAATGTAGAAAGAGGAGAGATAAAGATGCAACAACTACCATAGGTTGCTCATATGATTAGGATAATGCCTTTCGCTGCAAGACAATTAAATACATTTGAAAGAATAGAACAGGAGAACGCAAATGAGGATGTCTTCATACAATAATTGCCTCCACGTTTCTATGGTGGGATTTGGCTATAGACTACTTTGAGCAAGATAACACATGCTTCATAATATGAAGTAAAATGTCCAGGTTTTAAACAATTTAAGGACATAAAAAAATATAGAAATGCTAATGATAGGCGTAACCTTCTGGTAAAACCATCCCAATTAAATGTTAACTGGCTACAAAGTAACCTATGCCTACATGGCAAAATGATATAGTCTACCTGGCATTTGCATCAATCCAAGTGGCCATTTGTTTTTCAAACTTAATCTCATGTGCTACAGAAACGCTAACCAAACAACAGAGCTACTGTAGGTGCCTGAAAACGTGAATTAAAGGGTAACTACACAAAGAAATCTAAATTTCTTAGATTTTTCCCAGCCGTCAAAACTGGTCTCCTGATGTGGTTTAAACATTGGATTTAGAACATCTAATTGTGTTGTGTTTCTATATAAAAAAGTGTGACTTTGAGAATAAAAACCTTCTGACTCAGTTGATAACCTCATTTATCTGTTTCAATAGTATTACTCTACTTGCACAGTACAGCATGGGTTGGCCTGACTGTGAAAAACCAATATGGGATTCATCATTTTAGATCATTTAGAGTGTATGCCACTGTTTCTCATATAATATTTCACCCAGGGCGCCTTTCCTTTGCCCGGGCAGGCCGTTTAGGAAATTTTGGGACAAATTTGAGTATACCCACTTCTCCAGGCCCACTACACCATTGACTACAACATTTTAAAACAGACAAAGCAGCATATTACTGTTCATTATCCTTGGATTTTTGGAGCTGACGGGTATTGTACTGTACAGTACATTACTTTCCTTTTATGGACCTACCAACTTCCTGTGTCTTTCCTGCTGGCCCCACCTCTTACTGTTATGTCACAATCTGTGTGATGTGGTTCCTAGCTTCCTCTGATGTGGTCTGGTAGGACTGTGTCGAAGTTTCGTTCTTAGTCTGCTGCTGTGACTCAAGAGAGACTTACTTGTGGGAAGTGTATCAGCACTTCTGTGACCCCATTTTATCTAGAGAGAGGAGGTGTGTATGTAGACAAATGCAATGCTTCTGATATAACTGCCACCCATGATACAACAAAATACAACATAGAAAAATAATATGATATACACTACCGTTCAAAATTTTGGGGTCACTTAGAAATGTCCTTGTTTTTGAAAGAAAAGCAAATTTTTGGTTCATTAAAATAACATGAAATTGATCGGAAATACAGTGTAGACATTGTTAATATTGTAAATTACTATTGTAGCTAGAAACGGCAGATTTTTAATGGAATATCTACATAGGCATACGGAGGCCCATTATCAGCAACCATCACTCCTGTGTTCCAATGGCACGTTGTGTTAGCTAATCCAATTTGATCATTTTAAAAGGCTAATTGATCATTAGAAAACCCTTTTGCAATTATGTTAGCACAGCTGAAAACTGTTGTTCTGATTAAAGAAGCAATAAAATGGGCCTTCTTTAGACTAGTTGATTATCTGGAGCATCAACGTAACAGTGGGTTCGATTACAGGCTCAAAATGGCCATAAACAAAGACTTTCTTCTGAAACTCGTCAGTCTATTCTTGTTCTGAGAAATGAAGGCTATTCCATGCGAGAAATTGCCAAGAAACTGAAGATCTCGTACAACGCTGTATACTACTCCCTTAGTACCTGCAAAACACCAGTCTCAACGTCAACAATGAAGAGGCGACTCCGGGATGCTGGCCTTCTAGGCAGAGTTGCAAAGAAAAGCCCTATCTCAGACTGGCTAATAAAAATAAAAGATTATGATGTGCAAAAGAACACAGACACTGGACAGAGGAACTCTGCCTAGAAGGCCAGCATCCCAGAGTCGCCTCTCCACTGTTGACATTGAGACTGGTGTTTTGCCGGTACTAGTTCATGAAGTTGCCAGTTGAGGACTTGTGAGGCGTCTGTTTCTCAAACTAGATACTCTAATGTACTTGTCCTCTTGCTCAGTTGTGCACCGGGGCCTCCCACTCCTCTTTCTATTCTGGTTAGAGACAGTTTGCGCTGTTCTGTGAAGGGAGTAGTACACAGCGTTGTACGAGATCTTCAGTTTCTTGGCAATTTCTCACATGGAATAGCCTTCATTTCTCAGAACAAGAATAGACTGACAAGTTTCAGAAGAAAGTGCTTTGTTTCTGGCCATTTTGAGCCTGTAATCGAACCCACTGTTATGCAGAGCAGCACAAGGGAACCCAAGAGCAGACTCAGACAAGGAAACAGGGATGAATGAACCAAGGTATTTATTGTAACACAGGGAGAGATGAAGTGCAGATCCGGGGAAGCTCGAATGAGTTGTAGGAAACCAGATGTGGAGGCTGAGGTTGGAGTGAGCTGGGTTGGGACAGGGTAAACAGGTCCGGAGGGGAATCCAAGGGAGTGGTGGTGAGCTGAATCCAGAACAGGGTAGCAGGGTGGTGAGATGTGGAACAGGAGACAGGAACCAGAGTCAGAGCGGCAAAACTGCAGTGAGAGGATAAACAGCGTCAGGCAAGGAAACAGGCACAGCAGGATACAGGATCTTAAATAACAAATAGCTAGAAGCATGACTGACTGAACGGAGATTACAATCTGGCAGAGTGGAAGTGGCAGGACTGAGTATTTGTAGAGTTCTTGATTATGTAACGGGTTGCAGCTGGTGGGGATCTGCTCTGACTCCAGCACACCTGTCTCCAACCACACAATCACACACACAGAGAGGGAGAGGGAGAGGGAGAGAGAGGGAGAGAGAGAGTGTACTGGGGGAATGGCTGCATGTCAAGGAGACACAGGATGTCCACTAGGGCAGGAGCAGATGTGACACCCACAAACGCTGATGCTCCAGATACTCAACTAGTCTAAAAAAGTCCAGTTTTATTGCTTCTTTAATCAGAACAACAGTTTTCAGCTATGCTAACATAATTGCAAAAGGGTTTTCTAATGATCAATTAGCCTTTTAAAATGATAAACTTGGATTAGCTAACACAACGTGCCATTGGAACACAGGAGTGATGGTTGCTGATAATGGGCCTCTGTACGCCTATGTAGATATTCCATAAAAAATCAGCCATTTCCAGCTACAATAGTCATTTACAACATTAACAATGTCTACACTGTATTTCTGATCAATTTGATGTTATTTTAATGAACAGAAAATGTGCTTTTCTTTCAAAAACAAGGACATTTCTAAGTGACCCCAAACTTTTGAACGGTAGTGTATATAAAGTGACTAACCAAAAGTCAGGAAAGTGCAAATATATTTGTGCCCTGTTCCAAGCTCTTGATTGACCAGTGTCCGCCACAGATACACACGTGTAGCCTTTTCCTGCAGTCAAATGACCTAGTAGCCTCATGGGTGGAATGTTCTTAATATTTAAAACTAAATATTACACATAAATAAACACATATAAACTGTGTTTATATGTCAAACAGTTTAGTTAAATTTCAGTCTTCTGTGATCTATATAAAGTGTAAAATTGGGACGCAAACTCAAAATTATGGTATAGGTGTCTTCTTTTTTTAAGCTCATAACCATGTGTGTGAAGTGTATACTTTCGTTTCAAAGTAGATTTGTTTATGACTACCAATAAACACTCTTTGTGATCCTGACTTAGCCCAGTGCAGTAAAAGGTTAATCGATCAAATGTTTTTGGGTCTCCCCCATGGTTCCTGGATATTACTTCGCCCACGCTGGTTGGCTGTTAGCGGAAGAGGAGGAAGCAACTTCAGAGATTCCTGGATGTTTAGAAACCCCCATGTAGGTTAACCCTGGCCCGGACATCCACATTTCGACTGACAGTGGTGTCCTAGATTGTGATGACAGAACAAAGGGGGAAAACTAAGTCCTAGAAGACCTGAGCCACATCAAAGCCTGTCAAGCCTTAATGAAAGACCTGAACTCGCTCCGAGATCCCTCGCTTTCCATTGCTTCAGCTCTGAGATAGCGTAGTATAGCTTTTTATGTATCACGAACTGGATATCAAATTGTTTTGCAACTAAGAGAATATGACCCTTTGTTTCAGAAAGGGCTGTAAATGACCCACCGAAAGATTTTTCTTGTCTCTTAAAATGAATCAAACCAATGTGTCTGGCCTGAACTCAGTTCTTTGCTGTGACCCTAGTGGAACTAGTCATGTCCAGGCTCTCTATTTGGGACGTACTGTGTTAGGGTTCAACCTTGTACGGTGAAATTAATCATTCAAGACACATCTACCGATGTAGGATCTAAATTTGAGCCAATTCTTTTTCAGCAGGAAAATAATCCTGCAGCAACAGGAAATGTGAATTATAATGTGGATCATAATTAATGGACATATTTTGTAGGGGTTTTCGTTAGGGTAAATCAATTCTGACATTTTAAAATGGGAATTACAAACTTTAGATCAAACTAGGATCCTACACCTGTAGTAGATATGATACACCATGAATAGTTGGGAATCTACCCTTGCTGCCATTGTGTAAATGCCAATAATACAAAATGTAACCGCATTGTCTCGATATCATGTTCATCATCTCATCATGTTCATCATCTCAAGACGAAGGAAAAAAACAAAGCCATGACAAGGCAAGAAATGTGAGGATGGAAACTCACAGTGCTGCCTATCTGAACCCATGGTTACATAATGATCGGCATGACAATCCAGGCCAGTTGCTGATTCTATTGGGTTCTGATTGTTGAAGCGTGGGAGTATCAAGTGTGAGGAAGTGTGCAGTGTCTATATACATATAGTTGTATTATTACTATGATACGATTTTAACTTTGTGTGTGCTATTTTCCCAGGACAGTGAAAATCTCACAAAGATTTTGATATCAAATTGGGATGAAAAAAAAAAAAAAAAAAAAAACATTAACCACACACATCATAATTTTAATCACATTGTTTAAGCACACAGTTTGCCACACACATCATTTTAAGCACATTACCAAATTAATTGAGTTGATCTAATATAATATAATCAACAACAAAAAAGTCAGTAGACTCCCATGGCCATGACAATCACACGGCTTGACAATGGCTGTTTAAACGGACATACTGTTGCTGTGACATAGACATACATCTTCATAACTATCAGAACTATTGACACGATCTGGCCCATAACCATACAGCTTCCTATGGCTGGCTGGCTGGCTAATGTCAGTATCAAATGATTTGGCAAACACATTGTTGAGCCCTACATAACACTAATGATAATAATGATAATACTTGTCATTAACAGTCTTTTGAAAATGACTTTGTCATGGAACAAAGTTATCTGGCCTATTACGGACACCAAAACCGACTTGAAATTCCCAACATATGACAATAAGATTTCACTAACACTTTACTTGACACTCAGTATTCTAACACATTATGACACAGTCATAACCATGTCATAATATGTCATAACAGCTGACATAACTTGTCATAAACTATCATAATAATTGCATTATTTTATGTCTGGTTATGACACCTATATAAGGGTGTCAAAACCCACATTTATTCAAATAATATGTTTCCCTACCAAGAAGTTCCCTTTTGTTTGCAAGTTTGTTTCTTAAATCCTTTCTTGTTGTTGTAATGAATTATTTACAGTCATGTTTTCTTTCATCATATTTTAAATAACTTGTAGGAAATACACTTTATGACACTGTCATGAAGCATTATGACCATCCTGTGTCACTTTAATTGGACTAAGTATTATGACCATCATATAATCATATAAGCCAGATAGGTCTATCATGTACATGCCCTTATGTCAATCATCAGTCAAAAAGAGGGTGTCTTGTCCTGCTCCTGATTCCTGCTCCTGCAGTCATCCCAGTCATCAGCCACAGAGCATTGGGGTATGTGCAATTACAATGATAATTGAATATGGTCAATTCATATTTTTTTTATATGACATAAACATATTGTTGACAGGTAGGCTATGGTGTAAAGCAATGTTTTGCCTTGTGTGGTAGGTTTTGTTGGTTTTGACACTCTTATGTAGGTTTGTGTCATAACCAGTCATAAAATAACGCAATATACAGTATGTCACAACAGGTCTAAAGATCTGTGTCATGACAGTATTATGAACATATTAAAACAGTTTATTACAAGTTATGTCAGCTGTTATGACATATTATGACATGGTTACAACAGTGCCATAACGTTTTATGACGGTGGGTGTCAAGTAAAGTGTTACCAAGATTTCCATAGATGACAGCAGTAACTACGTGCACTACTTTTCACGCTGTGTGGTTAGCTAGTAAGCATTAAGCAGAGGATGAAAGGCAATCGCAGCATCACAGGAAGTGAAACTTCTGAGTAGGCACACAGCCACTACAGTATAAAACCTACAGCATCACCTCAGACAACTTGAACAGAACCAGAACACAGCAGCAGAAAAAGACGAGCAGAACACTGTCAGACAACCAGACAACCAGACCACCAGACCACCAGACAACCAGACCACCAGACCACCAGACCACCAGACAACCAGACAACCAGACCACCAGACAACCAGACCAAGACTACAACACAGCAACGACCTTCCACTGAGGACGACAAGACTAACAAACAAATCATGAGTTCTACTTCAAACGTACACTTTTTGATGGTAAGTGATTACTTGAGTATCTTCAAGATATCAGCGGAGTTTGCCACTGGTGTCTGTATCTGCTGAGCAAGAAGTTGAAATTGTTTTAAAGTTCAGTTCTGTCATTTTGATTATCCATTTTCCCTTAATGGGTTCATAGCAGAGTAAAGATGATGTTTTATGTTTTGCTGTTGAATTTGCCTGGCTCATAGTGTAAATCAGCAAACATATTTAGCAACAAATTTAGCAGAACTGTCCTATATATGCCTACATTCAGAGGTGATACCAGGCCACCAACAGTCCCTCTGTTCCTCAGGTGCTGTGTTTAATGGGGTTGTTGGTGATGATGATGATGGGTGCAGAGGCAGCCCCCCATGTCCATCCAGGGATGACAGGGAGACGCTCACAGAACAACCTTCAGGGACACAAGAAGCCTGTAGAGCCTTCAGCTCCAAACACAATAACTGTCCCCCTGCACCTGGACCCGAGCAACTTGATTCCTTCCCGTCCCGTCAGATCCATTGGGAACCACTCGATCTCCCCATGGACTACCAAGTGAGGACCTGCAACGAGCTTACATAGACACAATAGAAATACCACAATACACACAGACAATTTTTTTTTTTAAATATATATTTTTATATGCCTTTCAAAATAATAATAATAATACATTTTATTTGAGCCTTTCAAAATACCTAAGAACAATTACAGAGTAAGGAATAAAATAAAATTGGAAAATGCTATATACCTTTCATACCTTTAGGAAGCTTGCTTTAAAAAAGTCTGAATTCTCAGCTGTACTCTGTTGAATTCATTGTGATCTCTAATATCGTCCTCTCCCCTTCTCTTTCTATCTCCTCTCTCTCTGTCTCTCCAGCACCACCTATGATGAGTCCCGCTTTCCCCATACCATCTCAGAGGTCAGGTGCTCTCTGGAGGGCTGTCTGAACGTCGCGGGTAAGGAGGACAGGAGCCTGGAGTCCAAACCCATTTACCACCAGATCCTGGTCCTGAGGAAGGTGATGGGGAGCGTGGACAGATACTACTACCAGCTGGAGTCAAAGATCATCGCGGTGGGCTGCACCTGTGTCAGGCCTAGCATTGAGCACCAACAGTAATGATATCAGTGTGGTGAGGTCAAGCCTGGCGGTGCAGCTGGTTGGGCCGTGAGTGTTGGCAATACCAAGGTTGTAGGTTTGATCCCCACATTCATTGAAAGTATTTGTGTGTTCGTTTTATGGAGCTTTGGCTCTATGTCATTGAAAGATCAATTTGAATAATCAAATATGGATATATTTTCTATTGAGCTTTAAAGCACAAAATTAATTATGTATTTATTCAGTATGTGGTTCTATTTATTTTGGGGTTATTTAATGTATTGGATGATATTTTGGTATTTATTGAATAAAGAAATTCACATGATCAATTCAAAACAGAACTCCTTTAATTCTCTTTTGGCATCTAAAATAGAGCATCATTTCTGTACATCAACAAGCAGCCACATCATTCCCTGACCTCCATTCGCTTCAGTAGATTTACAATGATTTTGGCTCCAACAGACTCAAGTTTACAAACCAAACTCATAAGGACATTTAAATTAAAACCTTGCCTGCAGGTGTGAGCTCAAAGCAAAATGTGTGATATCAAAGTGTTTTTACTGAACTATACACACTCATGCTCACGCTCATCCTTAACGGAAACACTCACACTCACACTCAGACCCACCGTTGGCACTGTTGGCACGTCAGCAAAGCACAGAGAGAATCCTGAGCAGAACACTGAAGAAGGTAGCAATGACATCATCCTTTGTCATATGTTTCAGCTCGATCTTTTAATATCTTTTTTGTTGTACTGATCAGTTCCTAAAACAGGGCACACTGACCAATCCGCTTCAGTCGTTGACTTAACCACCTCTCTCATGTGTCATCATTAGAATCTCATAGTCTCAGTCATTTCTCCAAACGACTGAACCCAGAGGGCTACAGTCTGAACAGGCTGGCGAACGCCCTTCAAAATGGCTTCCAAAATAAGTTCAGCTCGTGTTGTGATCAGGCCGTCATGAAACCTACAACACAGAGTTCAGAGATAGGACAGTTAGATAAGACACAAGCGCACACAGGTGACTAGTGCACATGTAAGTAAGCATACAAACAACAAGGGTCTCTTATACAGATGTTGTACTTTTTTAAATTGATATTGAGTGATACATCGCATACATCTGTAACTGGTACATATTAGTGCAAACAGTCTATTCCCCTAATAATCAAATCTACTATGTCTGAAGAAACACCAAAGAAACTAGACGTGCACAATTAACACTACACTACACACCACAGTGAAACACAACAGCCATTGACTACAGAATAAAGATGGAGATAATTAACACTTCAGATCAAGGAGCTTTCCTATTTGAAAAAGATATAAATTGCGAAGCCGGTAGCATCAGTATCCCATTCAATGACTATTTATGTGCTGTACATAAGCTAACATGCCAAAAAGTGGTGAAAAGTGTAACAAACATGACGTGTAGAATGCTTTAAATGGAAGTATATGTGTCAGTGATTTTAATGACCAGAACTATAAAAGGGTAAGTTATGTTAAGATTTCTTGCAAATAAGGATGTGTTCAAAGTATATTATAAATACCAAGCCTACAGAAGGTGTAATTAGCTACTAAATGATGCATAGTGCTCTTATACTCCACTACACTCAAGCGCAATACAAAACTACAACTTGATTTTCTGTCTCTCCAGGAAACCGCCTTGTGTGCACTTCTCCTACTTCAACTCCATCATTGTGGATTCTCGTCTGTCAAACAAATCCCATGTCCATTTTAAGAATCTAGTCTCTTTATTTTGTCTCTTCTCTTCCCTCCTATTCTCACGCAACAAAACAGAGGCACCACGGGCTCTCTTTCTTTGTCTCCATCTCTCTCTACCCGCTCTCCTCCTTGTGCTCTCTGTTTTTCCTCACCTCCACAGCGTGCTTGTCCTGAAAGAGAGAAACACAGACACCACTCTTTAGACTTCCCGTCCGTTTCATATCAACAAAATAATGGTCAGAGGTAATGATATTCTATGGATGACTCGTCAGTAGAGCGTATCTCAAATGTGTCTTGATTGTTTCTCAAACCAGCTACATTACATAGAGGTAATACACAGCACTCTGAACTTTAACATCACAAAAAAGAAAATATCTTAACCAAATAGAACTATTCTGACAGAATATTGATGATATTATCCATGACAGATGAAAAACAAACAAAAGACAAAGGAGATAGAGTTAGGGTTGGGGTTAATTCCATTTCAATGTTCATCAATGCACTTCCTGTATTGAGTGAATTGAAATGGAATGGACCCCAATCCTGCCTTGGGTATCAGCTGAGTGTAACTCTACCTTCTCCTGCAGGCGTTCCAGCATGGCGGCCAGGTGTGCCTCCCGTTTCTCCTTGTTGTGCTCCATGCGCAGCTCCATGCGTTCCTTGGCCAGCCGAATGAAGTTGTTGTGTTCCTCCAGGGCCTTCTGGGCCACCTCACGCTCATGTTCCCGCTTTTCTGCCAAGTGCTTCAGCAACTCAGCCTCCTGGCACTAGGGGGTGATAGAGGGGTGGAAGAGAGAGGGGTGAGTGGATAAACAGAGACCAGAGTGGGCAGAGAGCCCCACCACAATCCCTATCCCTTCGATAAAACAAAGCAGTCCCAATTAACACTTCACGAACTTCCATCTCTACCCCAACAAACTGGGAACAGACAATTCTGACCAACATTCTGTGAGCATTCCACCATACCAATCTAGAAACAGTCAATGCTGTCTTTCTGTCTGTCTGTCTTTCTTTCCTTTCCTTTCTGACCCCTGACCTTTGACCCCTCACCTTTCTCCTCTCTTCCGCGGCATCCAGCTTCCTCTGGATCTCCTCCAGGGAGGGCTCCCTGCGTGGGGGTGTGATGGCGAGGGTGTTCGGACCCCCGTCGAATGAGGGTGGCTTCAGGATGACCTCGAAGGCCTGGCCGGACCTTCTCTTGTTCAGCTCAATCACCTCCATGTCCCTGATGATGCACAGATTCAGGTCCACCACATCTGCAGGGAGGGCAGAGATTAGGGGGCAGAGATTAAGAAAAGTGTGACATTGTATAAAGGAAGGACCCAAAGGAAATAGAATACCAATGAGGGGGCGGGGTGCCATTTGTGTAGCTGCATCAAAAAACAATAATTATAGTAAGCTGATTGCTGGCTCATTGAATGAAATGGCTTCTATGGTGTGTTGCAGGTAGATTGTGGTAAAATTGTGTAAAGCTATTTGCCTTTCTTGGTGGGCTTCTCTTTGGCTTCAGGTAGGATGCAGGAAACAGAAGATGGACACTAGAGGGAGCTCCCGTATCTTGTCTCTGTAGGCTGCAGGGGAGATAAGACCATTAGCATGAATCTCCCTCTCCCTCTCCCTCTCCCTCTCCCTCTCCCTCTCCTCTCCCTCTCCCTCTCCCTCTCCCTCTCCTCTCCCTCTCCCTCTCCCTCTCCCTCTCCCTCTCCCTCTCCCTCTCACACACATGCAAACACACATACATTACCTGCGAGAGTCATTCTGCCTCTTGTTATCTTCTAAAGACACTGTGGTGAATCAGATAGTCCTAAAAGGGAGACAAAAAAAGTTGATTAACATCAGACCCTGCAATCTGCAAACACATGTTAAATCCCTGTACAGAAACAGAATTCCATTCCCATTACAATAAAACTGACCATTGTGAACTACTGTAAAGCCTTTATTCAGACCCACTCATAGAGAGCATTTGAGCCCTTACGCTTGTCACAAAAAGAGAGAGGGAGGGGTGAGGAAGAGATAGAGAGGAGGATGGAGATTGGGTGAGAGCACCATCTGCATTCTGCTGCAGAAGTGACCTAACCACTAAGCTCTCTCTCCTCGTGATAATCAGGTGGACAGATCACACATTATCAGAGCATGATGGAACACTTTTGTTATATAATTAAACAAGGCAGGGCCTGTCTAGCCTGCTCACATAACATACAGGCCTTATTGTCTACAGCAAAAAGGAGAAAGTGATGGAGGGAGAGAAAAATAGATACTTGATAATAACATCATAATAATCTTTCCATTTGTGTAAGCTCCTGATCTTCAAGCAATCGCTGTGACTCAATTGTGGTCTATTCACTTCACCACAAAGACAACAAAAGAATCCACCCACAGAGAATCTGAATATTTCTCTCGCACTTTCTTTGCTTTTCTCTTCTCTCTCTTTCTCTCCATCCACTCCTTTCTCACTGGCCCCTAATCTCACACACTTACACAAAGCTACCTCGCAACAGTAGCTAGGCCACTAGGCCACACAATACATTCCCCGTATATACTCAAAACCTTCAGTCATGACTAACTGCAGGACTACTGTTCCATATTGAACATTTCTGTTGTTGAACCTGCCTACTGTGAGGCTTGACTGGAGAAAGAGTCTGCACTATATTCAATCCTTCACCTACTTGAATTCAACAGTGGCTTCCTTTCTCTATGAGGTGTCTTGTTGCCTGTTATTTTGTTTCCTCAATATTTCTGAGTGAGTATTCATGCCGTGTTGAAAGAACAGGAAGGCACCACACAGGGAGAGAGTAGGAGGAGTAGGAGGGAACCAAAGGCCCACGAGCACTTATACCTAGCACACCAACACTCGCGTACACCGCACCATCACATCAGCACAACCACACACCCACACAACACCAACACACACACACACACACACGTCTGCGCACACACACACACACACACACACACACACACACACACACGCACAAAGCCACTTCTTCCCACAGAGTAGATGAATATACACATCGTACAGATTTCATTATCACCAGTCAATCACAATAAAAAGGAATCCCATAGTTACCACTGATATCTCGATCCTAATCTTAGACTCACAATCTCCTCATTGCATAACCAAAGTCATCTCATAGTCATCTTGTACTGATCATCAACATCTTCTTTCTCACTTTAAGCTATTTCTTCAACAAGTAAAGCATTTTGTAATAAATGCATAATAAGTAACCCACACTGTATGAATTGCATAAACTGCATGTCTGTGAACCAAAGTCACTTTACAAAATCATCTGGGACAGACTGTTTCTTGCTGTTTCACTACATTTCAACCTATCTGTGGATAATCTGTGCAGCCAGACACGGTGCACATGCACACACTTGAACAACTGAGGTGAGGTAAACTCCCTGTGCAACTCTGGTGATGTCATAGTCAATGCTGCACAGAGAATGTCCGTCATACGTGGCAGAGAGGCATCCCATGCATACACTCTGTTTTCTGTGGCTAAAGTCTTTTCAGATATGAAACAGAACAATCTTTAGAGAATGCACAACATACACACTTAAATTAGGAAAATATACAAGAAAACAGCTTTGAAATGAATATAATAGGACTATATCCTGGATGCAACATCTCATATTTTTGTTTGTTGTTTCAGTAGTTTAGATGGACTCACCCTGTGCTGAGCAATGTTGGTGGTACTCTCCTTTGATTTCTTTATCTCTCTTTCTTTCTTTCCCTCTTTCTCTGTCGTTCTGCTGCTGTTTGGGCTCCTCTCTCAGCAGCATCAGCACCACAACCAGCTATTACTGCATGACATCACCTCCAAGCCATCCCATTGGCCCAGAGGAATCAAGGCCCCTGATTGGCTGGAGAGATGGTGGAGGGAAGGGGATGGGGGTAATGTGGAGAAGGAATGAGCTGGGGGTGAGGTTGTGTTCTTTAGCGTTTACTGAGTGGGGGCAAGCTGCAAGGATGGATACATCCTAAATGGTGAGAGACACAAGATAATAGCAATACAATAAATAGGTGGATAATAACACGGTCACCAGGCACAAAGGATATGTAAGGACAGATGTTTGTCACAGCAGTTCAATGCATATAAAGATGGGAAACATGAAAAGACAGAGAAATTAGGAAGGGTTGCAGGAAATTTGCTTTAAAACTCCAAAATTTTCTCTCAGCTACATGGCAAAATGTGAACAAAAGCATGTGATGAGCTATAAAATAGCTAAAGAAAATGTCTCTGTCTCTGTCCCATAACAAAAAGTGTAATATTGCAGGAAATTAGCATTTATCTCTCTGCACCATGGCAAAATGTGTTGAAATGTAGTAAGTTCGCTTATTTTCCCAAAACAAACAAAAACCTCGGAGGTCGGTCCCCAAAAAGCACTAGTTCCGGCCCTGATCCATGAGTTCATAATTTCTTGATAATTGAGTGAATGAAAACACTGGTCACTCATGTTGTATGACACTGAGCTGAAGTACTGAAAACAGAAACCATGAATGGAGCACAAAATGTAAGTCGCCCTTTCTGATGAAAAAAAACGTGTGGTTGAATTTATTCAACTACTGTGACTGTTGTCTTTTTGTTGTCTCGGCCTTATTATATATCACGGTGGCGTGTGAACTATCGGGTTATAGAGCAAACAACTCAATTATCTCAACGCAGGTTGTAATATGGCTTTTTTCCTGGCTTGGCTTCCCAAGTGATTTTACCCACACACCACTACTGGTCAAAGAGGACTTCTGTAGTGCTTTGGGAGTCTGATGGCGGTCACTGACTGAAACGTTTCAGTGATTTTGCATGAGGTTTGAATAGAGTTTTTCCTTTACTACGCATACATAGCACTCTGAACAAAAAGTTAGTTGCAAAATTGGATGTGAATAATGTTGAATTAAGGGGCTGGTTGTGACTGGTTTGAGTCAGTCAGATTTGAGCAGTAAATGTCAGATCTATTACTGTCAGAACCGAGGGATCTGTCTCATCATTTTCAGTTCCAGAGCTCTGGATGACTAAACAACACTCACCTCGCAAACAGCCCTGTGTGGATCAGCTACTACCCACGCGCGCGGGCACACACACACGCACACGCACACACTCACGCACGCACGCACGCACGCACACGCACGCACACACACTCATGTATGCACACAAACTGTGTCTGGATCAATTGCCTGCATATTTCCTGTTGACGGCTCTTTAAAACAGTCCACCTGTTCTTCTGGTTCTCCTACAAGTGTCTCAGTTTTAATGTTATTTCAATAACAGGACCTGAAATGAAGTTGAGATGTAAAGGGTCTTTTTAAATAGTGATCAATAAATAATTCCGTAATATAATGGAAACAATTACTTAACATGCAGAGTGTGCAGGTTTTATTCCACCCCAGCACCATTACTATTAATCAGATGTGTTAGTAAGTGCTGGGATGGAGCAAAAACCTGCAGACCCTGCAGCACCGTGGGACCAGGACTGTCCAACCCCGTACTGACAATTTTTAGGCTAGTGTGAGAATCCACAGAGCTAGATCCCCTTAATAAACTACATGTCCCATGATGCCATGCATGGAAGTGGTACCTGGAACAGAACACTGAGTGCTCTAAGAACATCAGGAACACAGACTCCCAGCACGGCCATAGCATCAATCAGTGTTCGCAGAATAAACAGGGAGCGACTAGTAGTTGGAGAAAAAAGGGATAAAGGCAAATGTGATACAATAGGATGAAAGGAACCTGAGCCATCCACCAATTTACGTCAAATAAATTCTCTAGACATAAAAAGCTGCATTTCTGTGTGAAGACTCACAAGCATTAATAGCGGGAAACATTAATATTAATGATCGTGCCCTCAAGGCGAGAAGTCAGGTGCATTCGAATGATGTCATAATACATTAGCGTTGCAAGGCAGGGGGATAAGGGCAGGGACTGTGGAGTGCAGCAGCTCAGGGAGGCTAATAAAACAAACACATTAACAATACAGCATGCAGTAGAGAGAGGTGGTTTTATTAGCTCAAGGTGTGTTGTTATTAGACACAGAGGGGGGAGGGATCGCACTAGCCCAAATGATGTCATGCAGCTGCATGCCAGCAGGAGAGTCGTGTGCAGAGAGAGAGAAAGTGAGAGGAGGAGAAGGGGGGTGAGAGTGGGTGCTGATGAGAGAAATGTGTGGGCTATGAGTAGAGGAGAAAGGTACAGTACAGGATGCAGAGAGAAAGAAGAGAAGGAAAGAGAGACGGAAGGAAAAAGAGGGGGTGGAAGAGAGTGGTAGAGGTTATGAGTGGAGGAACAGAGCCACAGCATTGGAGGCATTAAAGAGATTGAGGGAGAGAAGAGGGAGGACGTTGCTTGTATAACACCTTTCCATTGTCTATCACTGCATTTGACTGTGCAGTCTTACCCCTGCAAAAGCCAAAGAGCAACCCCATATACCTTGAGTCAGTGTAAAACAACGACATAAACATTCCATGGAGAGGGGGATGGGAGGATGAGCAGAGGAGGAGAGGAGGGTAGACGACGATGTGTTTAAAAGGAAAGCCTCATCACCAGTAACCCTTCAGTGATGTCATTTCCAGCCAATCACAGGAGCTCCCTTTCATCTCTCTGCAGATGCAGTGCATGCATCAGTCTCATCGTCCGCATAGATCACATAACTAGACACAACAAACAATAAGAGGACAATGTCACGAGGAAAGCAAGGCACATGGTTTTACAGTATATCTATAGGTGTTGTGAGGGGGAGGGGGGACACACATGGTTTTACAGTATATCTATAGGTGTTGTGAGGGGGGACACACATGGTTTTACAGTATATCTATAGGTGTTGGTGAGGGGGAGGGGACACACACGTGGTTTACAGTATATCTATAGTGTTGTGAAGGGAGGGACACAAGCGGTTTACAGTATATCTATGGTGTTGTGAGGTGGAGGGGGGACACACACTGGTTTTACAATATATATCTATAGTGTTGTTTGTGAGGGGACACACACATGGTTTTTACAGTAATCTATAGGTGTTGTGAGGGGGAGGGGACACACACATGGTTTTACAGTATATCTATAGGTGTTGTGAGGGGACACACACATGGTTTTACAGTATATCTATAGGTGTTGTGAGGGGGAGGGGACACACACATGGTTTTAACAGTATATCTATAGGTGTTAGTAAGGGGGAGGGGGACACACAATGGTTTTACAGTATATCTATAGGTGTTTGTGAGGGGGGGAACCACATGGTTTTACAGTATATCTATAGGTGTTATGAGGAGGGAAGGGGGACACATGGTTTTACAGTATATCTATAGGTGTTGTGAGGGGGAGGGACACACACATGGTTTTACAGTATATCTATAGGTGTTGTGAGGGGGAGGCGGGGACAGCACATGGTTTTACAGTATATCTATAGGTGTTGTGCGGGGGAGGGGGTACATAGGTTTGCAGCTGCTACAATCTGTTGTAAGGGCGTTGGCACATAGTGACATTGGTTTAGTATGGGGGACATTAGACTCTTGTGACAGGACTTAATATAAAAATGTTAAATTCTGTGTTAGTGTGTGTGTGTGTGTGTTGTGTGTGTGGTTGTGTGTGTGTGTGTGGTGTGTTGTTGTGTGTGTGTTGTGTGGGGTGTGTGTTGTGTGTGTGTGTTGGTGTGTGTGTGTGTGTGTGTGTGTGTGGTGGCAGGTTGCAGATCTGCAGCAAATCTCTATGTGATGTTTGGGGAGTTGCGGTGGGGGCTTGCAGATCTGCAGCAAATCTCTAGGTGCTGTTTGGGGAGTTGCGGTGGGGGCTTGCAGATCTGCAGCAAATCTCTAGGTGCTGTTTGGGGAGTTGGGGTGGGGGGCTTGTAGGTCTGCAGCAAATCTCTAGGTGCTGTTTGGGGAGTTGGGGTGGTGGGCTTGTAGGTCTGCATTGAGCCTCTGTGCAGTGGGATGAGCTCACTGCGTCAGTCCTGTGCTGTTGACCACTCACCCATACCAAACAGCACCATCCATTATTCATTAGACTCTGTCGTCATTCCTCTCTCTTGCTCATTATACAGCCTCTGTAGTGATATTAGAATTCAGGGTTTCAATCAATCAATCAAATTACCATTTGAAAGACCTTAGGGCAGGAAGGAGTTGAAGAGAATGGAACACAATGAGACCAGGCAGAATGTATGCCAATGTTTATGCCATTGCCAGTAATCCCCAGCATGTATTTTATGTCCATCAGATACAGTAAGAATGACATCATGCTGTATTCCAAAGGGGCAACACACATCCTGAATCCACTTACCCTCCTCAAATCAAACCCAGAGGATGATGTCATAATAACAAGACTCAATGTTGTGATGGCGTCATGAGTCACCCTGCTAAGCGAGACTGCTGGACCAAAGTTACCCTAACAATAAATCAGATGAAATCAGTTTCTTATTTAATTTAGTCGAATATGCCTGCAGGCCCATATAATGATGTCATCTTGAAGAATACATGTCGACATTGGACTTGGACACCACAGATCTTCTTCAATGAAAACAAAGTTTTATTAAGGTTAGGTCTTTGTTATGATGTGAGAAAGGAAACGTGAAGGTAAGTAAATGTATCAAATAGGAACCCCAAAGGGTGTATCAAGTCACAGCTAATGATAAGCAGCAGGTAGCCTAGCGGCTAAGAGCATTGGGCCAGTAACCGAAAGGTCGCTGGTTTGAATCCTCAAGCAGACTAGGTGAAAAATCTGTCGACGAGCCCTGGAGCAAGACACTTAACCCTAATTGCTCCAGTAAGTCGCTCTGGATAAGAGCGTCTACTAAAATGTCAGATATGATATTGCATGAAAAAGATAAGTCAGCCATGATTTGCACAGACAAAAGATCATGACATTTGACCTTATTCACTACCTCCCAAAGAGTTCACTTGCATGAAAATGTGATTTCTCAATTGTAGTTATAACATTCTTCTCATACTTGTGTTCAACTTTGACACATTATTCAGCTTTTTACTGTAGATATGTAATTACTAGTAGGCGTTTTGACACTTTCCCACTGAGCTGTGAATTCCTCTCCCGCTCAAGAGATCCTATTTGTTCCCTGTGTGTCTGGCGACATTTCTAGCCCACGCGCTGAGAGGGGCGTGGAGGGTGTGTGAATGTTCTTGTAAATGCCATCGCGGAAGTGAGTCACCATCACTGGAAGAACACCGACACAGGAGGCGTCTGGCTGCTGCCATTGTTTGTGTTGCCGCGACAACACTTTCATCTCATCAGAGACACGGTTTGTGTTTATGTGAATCTGTGTGGTAAGACCCACTCATCTTGAGCAAATGGAGGGAAACGTTGGCCATTAAGACTGAGATCTGTGATAAAATACTCCCCTGTATCTGTTGGCTTTCTGTGCTGCTGCAAACACGACTCAGCAGGCGTGACTCATGCATTTGCATTACACATATAGCAGGAATATACAATAAGCAGCCACAGCAGCAACTATCAGAGCAGATGAAATCTGCATCTACCGTTAAGATCTGTAAACATTGAATGGTTAGGGCCGAATGAAGGGTAAGTGATTTGGGACAAGAGGACTCAGCGATGCAAAGCATTGAAGAGAAAGCTCACCCATTTTTACATATGGCCTTATTTTCACTATTTCTGTGCTTGTAGTTGATCCCCCCCAAACTGTTTTAGGATATTTTGTTTTAAGAGAAAATTGGTTGCGACATTTTGCTGAGTGATCACTTGCCATTGACTACTATGCATTATGAAAATGTGTGTAAAGCATGTTATAAAACAACTCATAATGCATCAGAACCTCATTCTGCATAATGTCCCAGCACATCCGTGTTTGAATGATGTCGTTTAAAACAACTAAAATATGCAAATATGGGACAGTGGAACATACAAAAAAACATCTAAATAAATGTAGTGCAGAAACAAAATCCACAATGACATTCTGATGTAATAACATACGGTTTTGAGTGTTTCAGCATTTTATATAACATGTCTAGACACATTTTCATAATGCATTGTAGTCTATGGCAAGTGATCACTCTGAGAAGAGACAAAATATGGAGATTTTATTTTTTTACGTTTGGGATATCACCTTCAAGCACAGAAAGAGTCAAAATAAGGCCACGTAAACATTTGTGAATTTCCTCTAACAAATGTGTTTTAATCTGTAAACTCATTTGCGGTCATTCTGTAGGCAAATGATGCCATACCCATCTGCAGCAAGGTAAAATAAACTGTATTTTCAGTCTTCACAGAATACCATTCTGCTGTATTTGTGAATGCCAGTTTGATTCTTAGGCCAGATGGCGAGAAGGCGTAGAATCCAGAATATTCCGGCTATCCACCCCCTCACCCCATAGTTTCATTCACATATGGCAGTGTGCATCTCACGAAGCCACACACGACTAGGCTGAACACATTCATAACCAATTTATTTAGCTTTAAAAATGATCGAGACAAACAACACTACAGGACTTTAACATGAGCACATTTGCACTAAAAAAGAAAACATTGTGATACAAAAATATACACTTCCAGGACTATGTGACTGTTAAAGAGCATTCCCCAGATAGGAAGAATGAAGCTTCATAGAATGAACTTACAAACAATATGCAATAAAACAACTTAGGATAAAAATAATAGGATACAAGTACATTATTCCATCAGCCATTATCTCAATAACCCTCCCTTATAAACTAAATGAGTCTCGAGCTTCTGACAAAGAAATAGGAAACAAGTGGTTCACTTTTTCCAACACTTATGCAAAAATATTGTCCTTAACTTGATAAGTTGCAGTTAGTAAGATCAAACAAAAAACCTACATAACACTTGCATTCACAAGGAAAAATACTAATTTTCAAGTCAGAGTTGAACTGCAACACTGCATCAGTCCAATGAAGTTCAGCACTTGTGAAGAGGGGACCAGTAGGCATGCAGGTAGGGATAGAAGTCCCAGTAGCCAACACACCTAGGTGTATCTCCATAATCTAAAGTGGCATCCTTACAGGGTCCTCCAGACATCATTGAGACTTCCTATTTCGTACCTGCACCACTTCTTTCCTCTCCTTCAGGAAGTTCCCGAAGGCTGTGCCCTCCTTGCTCTCCTCAGTCACTGAAAGGGATGATATGTTAAGTCAACAAGGGAACTTATATTGCCAGTATTTTTGTGTGTTTGATCATATTTTTGTAACAAATCTTTGCTTTCCACGCAAGAATCATTCACGAATCATGATTAAGCTTGTTGTTAGGAATACAAGGTGATTTGATGTTATGGGTTAAATCAATGATAGGACCTTGAGGCCACTAAAAAAGTTTCTCCCCGTACCGTTGTGATCTATGTCATCCGTGTCGCTGTCCTCCCCCTCCTCTTCCTCATCCTCATCAGGGTTACCACGATTGAAGATGAGATCACTTCGGCCCGCCACATCAGCTTCCCCTGGAGGACAGGAAGTGGCATTTCATTATTTATTTCACAGAACACCTAGCATATAATACACAAAATGTGATCTCTTACACTCACACAATCAAGCACGTAATGCTTCGGGGGTCACTCTCTCTCTCACAGGCACACAAACATGGACACACACACACACCTGTCCGTGAGGTCGTCTCCATGGCAACAGCTCCCATGTCCTTCTGTAAATGCTCCATCTGCTCCTGCTGCTTCCTGCTCTGAGCATCGGCCTGGAGGACATACCAGGACCGTCAGAGAATGATAGATGTCCCGTGCACACACACTGGCAAACATACAGTAGTTCTCAGTATTGTGCGCAGACGTAGCATTGGTATTTAAACACTCACCAGTTCTTTATGAAGTCTTTCATATTCAGGACGATAATCCCTGAACAACACAAAACAATTAATTTTCACACAAATATTACACAGTGGTGTGCGTGTTTGCAGAGCAGCCCCCTCACTCACGTCTCGTACTCCTTTGCAGCCTCTGCCACCTGAACAAAGAAATCGTCCAATCCGCTGCCTGTGACTGCAGACACACCCACAACCTGCACATGAAACACAGACGTGACCAATCAGAGGGAACACGCGATAAACCCTCTCAAAAATGCACAGAAACACTTCCCCATAGGTTGATGTAAAAGTCCAACACAAAACTCATAGAATATTGTCTCACATACACACATGCAGATCACACACAAATAATACTACATACAGTTCACAGAAGTGTGCACTGAAGAAGCATAATGTATTGAAAGACAGACGCATACCCGTAAGTTGGTGTAGAACTCATCCAGCACAAGGCTCATGGAGCGCGTCAGGTTGCTGACGTAGGACGTCTCCTGGTTCAGAGCGTCCTGGAACACCTCAAAGTCCTGCATCCACTCCACCGCAAAGCTGTGGTCGATTATGTCTGTCTGAAACCACACAACACAGACATGTACCAAAATCTGTGGTTTGTTATCTCTGTATTATTATCCTCCCCCAAAAACATATTTCCTTTGAGCATGTCAACACCTACGACTACACACCTATAGTTTTTCCCCTCATTCAGTAATTCACTGTTACCAAGTTAAAGTGGTTTGATGAAAGTGTTCCAATCATTTCCTACCTTGTTCATGATGACAATGAAGGGCAGCTTTGTCTTGTACAGGATGCTGGTGGGTAGGGGGGACACAGTCACAAAGTGAACAAGCAAAAGCCCCACACTAGTTCTTTATTGCCCATATGTCAAATATTCAATTTGTTCGAACCAATTTGTGGTTTTATTTGACCATCGGAAAGTAGCTAGTGCTCCCTACAGTGTCAGACCTGCAGGCGTAGAGCATGTTGGACATGAAGGTGACTGGGTTGACACTGCGAGACGTGTCCATCACGTAGACCACCACACAGGGGAAGGAAGAGGCCTGGAAACACATTCACACAGACACCAAACAGATCACAATTATGTTGCATCTAGTCATATCTTTAGGCCTAAATGTTATAACACATTACTACTACACACCAGAGTTTCAGTGATGATGGTTCCAGACGCTGACCAGGTGAACACTTCTATCTGTCCAGGAGTGTCAATCAACACATATCTGTAGACATAGGTCAAAGGTTAGGGAAGGTAGGTAGGTACACACCAGAAAAGGGGATGGCAAAACAACAGTACAACGCTGTACTAACTATGCTTCTTCTATGCTTACCAGGAGTACATCTACTAACTTTCAGATTTAAAAAAAATACTTACTGGTGATTGTACTGTTTCTTCTCAATGAATTTCATGACCTGAGAAGGCAAAATGGGAGATTTTGATTCATAATATTCAAATTGTGCAAGCAATAATAGTGACATCTATTGGACAGTCTAGGTGTCAAATACACGTCCTGTTACAACAGAAAAAGAGTTGGGCCTACCTGATCAAACCTCGTAGCAAAGAGATTCAACGAGGTGACAATTCCTCCATTAGGACCTAGGCCATATTGCTTCATTACTTCTTTGTAATTCACTGTGTCACGAATATCTACAAGGGGACAATAAGCAGCTTTCAGTTACTTATTAGCCATGCTAGCTAGCTAATACAATAATAGTGTCGTGGGATATCAACATATTTACAATTCTTGAATTCTATCAATAGAATACCAAGGGGAAAAAAACATACCTTTCTGAACATTCAACAAATTAATGATTGGCAAGAAGTATTACAGTATCAACATGATGCCAGACACATGCATGGTTATGCATGGTGGTCAGAATGATTTCTTACCAATGTTGGCTGGGAAAGGAACTTCGTGCACCGCAGGGTCTAGGTTGATTACATATGGAGGAGACTTCTTGGTGTGAAGATGAGCATTGAGTCGCTGAGAAGGAATATCAACAACGTCAGCTCTAGCTAGGTAACGTTAGCATAGGTAGCTAAGTTAAAACCCAGATGTCCGTGACTTAGCTAATATATACCGTTTCCAAACTGCTTGACTATATAGCAAAGAAGAAAAAGACTAAATTCCAGAAAACAATTGTGCTTAGTTTGGTTGAGCTAGCATAGCTATGTCTCATACACCGTACTGGTAACGTTAGCTAGCTAACTTACCTAGCTACTGTAGTGCTAACAGTTAGTTAGCCAACATTAGCTCGTTTTAGCTTACCTGCACAAAAGTTGTTTTTCCAGACCCTGCCATGCCAAGCACTATGAGACAAACGGGTTTCTTCTGCGAAGCATTTCCCGAAGTAGTCTCTTTTGCTGAGTCACTATTGTCGCCTCCTCCATCATCGCATTCACTCCTTTCTCCTTCTTGACAAGTGCTCCCAGACGCAGTAGCCATGCTTGTTGTTGGTAGAGACTGTTGCTGTGAAGTAGTCGAGTCTGTCGCAAAGCCAGCCTGTCTTTCTTATTTCCACCACTAAGTGATGCTCTTACCTGCTCTTTTTGTTTCCGTTTTTCTCCTTCAGCGTAAAAAAAGGAAAATGGTATTCAATGGCGTAAAGTACTTAAGTAAAAATACTTTAAAGTACTGCTTAAAACTTCTTCTTAATAGGGGGCGCTGTTTTCACTTGGGAAAAAATCATGCCCAAATTAAACGGCCTCGTACTCTGTTCTAGATCATACAATATGTATTTTATTACTATTGGATAGAAAACACTCTGAAGTTTCTAAAACTGTTTGAATTATATCTGTGAGTAAAACAGAACTCATTTGGCAGCAAACTTTCAAACAGGAAGTGAAAATTCTGAAAATGGGGCTCTCTGTCAGGGCCTGCCTATTCAACTGGCTTATATTTATGGATCTGTATGCACTTCATACGCCTTCCACTAGATGTCAACAGGCAGTAGAATGTTGAATGGGGTGTCTAGCTTGATCTGAGACCGAATGAGAGCTTTTGGAGTGACCGGTCCGCTCTTTTGTCAGTATTCAACTGTGCACCAGGGAACCTAACATTGTCTTCTGAAATGCGTTACGTATACACGACGAAATGCTCCGGCTCTGATTTTATTGGATACATATGAGAAAAACATCCTAAAGTAGGATTTTCAACCGAGTTTGACCAGTTTATTCGACGTTTATTGGGAATTTGGGAATTTTTCGTTCAGTGCGCAAAGATTTCTTGGACATGTGCCCTCCACATGGCTAGCCAAAGTTGCTAATTCGACAGAAAAAATGGACATTCTAAAACAAAACAACGATTTATTCTGGAACTAGGACTCCTTGCACAACATTCTGATGGAAGATCATCAAAAGTAAGAGAATATTTATGATGTTATTTCATATTTTTGTGGTTTGTGTTGGCTCCAACAAGGCGGAGAATATGTGAGCGCTGTCTCACAATATTGCATACTGTATGTTGTACTAAAGTTATTTTTTTAAATCTAACACAGCGGTTGCATTAAGAACCAATGTATCTTTCATTTGCTGTACAACATGTCTTTTTTAGTAAAGTTTATGATGAGTTCTTTGGTTAGATTACGTGACCGTCCAAAATATCTCCGGACAATTTGGTGCATCATGGCTACATATTCACAATGTAAAACCAGGATTTGTACCTCTAAATATGCACATTTTCGAACAAAACATAAATGTATTGTATAACATGATATTATAAGACTGTCATCTGATGAAGTTGTTCAAGGTTAGTGATTAATTTTATCTCTATTTGTGGGTTTTGTGAAAGCTACCTTTGCGGTGAATAAATGGCATTGTGTGTTTGGCTATTGTGGTGAGCTAATATAAATATATATTGTGTTTTCGCTGTAAAACACTTAAAAAATCGGAAATATTGGCTGGATTCACAANATGTTTTATGATGAGTATTTATTTATTTCACGTTGCTCTCTGTAATTATTCTGGCTGTTTTGGTGCTATTTGTGATGGTGGCTGCAATGTAAAACTACGATTTATACCTCAAATATGCACATTTTCGAACAAAACATAAATGTATTGTATAACATGATGTTATAAGACTGTCATCTGATGAAGTTGTTCAAGGTTAGTGATTAATTTTATCTCTATTTGTGGGTTTTGTGAAAGCTACCTTTGCGGTGGAAACATGGTGAAAACATGGCGTTGTGTGTTTGGCTATTGTGGTGAGCTAATATAAATATATATTGTGTTTTCGCTGTAAAACATTTTAAAAATCGGAAAGATGGCTGGATTCACAAGATGTTTATCTTTCATTTGCTGTATTGGACTTGTGATTTCATGAAATTATATTATATGATATCTTTCTCGCGTTAGGCTAGGCTATGCTAGTCAGCTTTTTTGATGAGGAGGATCCCGGACCCGGGAGGGTGACTCGTTAGAGGTTAATTCGTTTATTGGGGTATCTGTACTTTACTTTACTATTTATATTTTTGACAACTTTTACTTCACTACATTCCTAAGGAAAATAGTGTACTTTTTACTCCATACATTTCCACTGACACCCAAAAGTATTCGTTACATTTTGAATGCTTAGCTGGACAGGAAAATGGTTTAATTCACACACTTATCAAGACAACATCCCTGGTCACTCCTACTGCCTCTGATCTGGCGGACTCTCTAAACACATGCTTCGTTTGTAAATAAATGTGCTGGAGTGTGCCCCTGGCTAGCCTTACATTTTTTTTTAAACAAGAAAATGGTGGCATCTGGTTTGCTTAATATAAGAAATGTGAAATTATGTATACATTTACTTTTGATACTTAAGTATATTTTAGCAATTCCATTTACTTTTGATACTTAAGTATATTCAAAACCAAATACTTTTACTTAAGTAGGATGTTACTGGGTGACTTTCACTTTAATAATTTCTATTAAGGTATCTTTACTTTTTTACTTTTACTTTTAGTACGAAGACAATTGGGTACCTTTTCCACCACTGTTACTATGGTACATCTGGGGATATAATTTGAATATTGAAACAATGTTGCAAATGTCAGAGACATTTTATATTAAACAAAGTTTATTCAAATCTCTGCAGTTGAAAACTAAATGTTAGTCTAAATGAAATGTAAGATAATGTCTAGATGCTTTTTATAGTGGAGATCAAGTTTATAAAGTTGTCACGCCCTGATCTGTTTCACCTGTTCCTGTGATTGTCTCCACCCCCTCCAGGTGTCACTTATTTTCCCCAGTGTATTTATCCCTGTGTTTCCTGTCTCTCTGTGCCAGTTCGTCTTGTATGTTATGTCAAGTCGACCAGGTGGTTGACTTGACAACCACAACTCCTTTTGCTATTCTTTTTTCTAGTCCTCCTGGTTTTGACCCCTGCCTGTTTCTGGACTCTGTACCTGCCTGCCTGATCTTGACAACCACAACTCCTTTTGCTATTCTTTTTTCTAGTCCTCCTGGTTTTGACCCCTGCCTGTTTCTGGACTCTGTACCTGCCTGCCTGATCATTCTGCCTGCCTTGACCATGAGCCTGTCTGCCACTCTGTACCTCCTGGACTTCGATCTGGTTTTGACCTTTTTGCCTATCCACGACCATTCTCTTGCCTACCCCGTTGGATTATTAAACATTGTAAGACTCCAACCATCTGCCTCCTGTGTCAGCATCTGGGTCTCGCCTTGTGCATTGATAAAAGTGCCTGGATGAGCTGATGAGACAGTGAATTGCGCAATCAGATGGAACAGAGTAAATGGGCATTTTAAATTCATAGATTTAGCCGGTGGTAACTTGTTGGATAGACACCGGCTGGAATGCGATTTTTATCAACATTCAGGATTAGACCCACCCATTGTATAATGGCTGGCAACATTGTTATCCCTTGCTGGCTAGCTAGCCAACTACGGCTAATTTACAGTCGCATCAAAAAGTACAGCCAGAATAACAGCAAGTAGCTGCATTTGTTTAAGCTGTTTTCTCGTGACATTTATTTGGATACAGCCATAACAATGAGCTAATGAGGTGTGATTTCGCCTGGCATAGAAAATGTTCTCACTCGTCAGGACACTGTTGTTCAGAGGAGCTAGCCAACAACACAGCTAACACAATCACTTCAAACTGGAGCTGAAAAACTGCAAACGAAATGCACTTTGTTTCGTTTGACCTTTTTTCAATTTACATTTCTTTTTATATATCCATAAAAATTATGCCAGCTGATTCATGACTTCGACTGCTGAGAAAAGCTGCCTGTCCGTCTGTCTCGTCCAGACTCCCGACATGTTCATTACTATAGGACAGCTGGAGGTCAAATTTGAATATTGAAACAATGTTGCAAATGTTGGAGAGACAGACAGTAAGGTTTATACAAATCTCCGCTGTCGAAAACTAAATGTTGTTCTAAAAGAAATGTGAGATAACGTCTAGATGTTTTTATAGTGGAGATCAAGTTCATAAATTGCATGGCTGGGCTGCTGAGACAGTGGATTTCGCAGTCAGATGGAACAGAGTAAATAGGAATTTTAACGTCATAGAGTTAGCAGGTGGTAGCTAGTGGCGTAGACACTGGCTGGAATGTGCTTTTAACCAATCAGCATTAAGGATTAGACCCACCCGTCGTATAATACTGTACATGTTAGAATCACAGTTGGCAGCAAATATAGCTGTGAATCTTTCTGGGTAAGTCTCTAAGAGATTTTCACACCTGGATTTGATAATATTTTAGCTTTATTCTTTAAAAAATTATTCAAGCTCTGTCAAGTTGGTTGTTGATCATTGTTAGACAGCCATAGATTTTCAAGCCGATTTAAGTCAAAACTGTAATTAGGCCACTCAGGAACATTCAATGTCATCTTGGTAAGCAACAGTGTATATTTGGCCTTGTGTTTAAGTTAATTGTCCTGCTGAAAGGTGAATTTGTCTCCCAGTGTCTGTTGGAAAGCGGACTGAACCAAG
This sequence comes from Salvelinus sp. IW2-2015, assembly GCF_002910315.2. Taxonomy (NCBI): domain Eukaryota; kingdom Metazoa; phylum Chordata; class Actinopteri; order Salmoniformes; family Salmonidae; genus Salvelinus; species Salvelinus sp. IW2-2015. Next base: position 11,454,486 of record NC_036849.1, on the reverse strand, counting down.
TTTTCCTCTAGGATTTTGCCTGTGCATAGCTCTATTCCGTTTGTTTTCATCCTAAAAAAAAATATCCCCAGTCCTTGCCAATGACAAGCATAGGCCTACCCATAACATGATGCAGCCACCACCATGCTTGAAAATTTGAAGAGTGGTACTCAGTGATGTATTGGATTTGCCCAAATATATTGCCTTGTATTCAGGTCAAAATGTTTAGTTTTTTGCAGTATTACTATAATGCTTCATTGCAAACAGGATGCATGTTTTGGAATATTTTTATTCTGTACAGACTTCCTTCTCTTCACTCTGTCATTCATGTTAGTATTACAGAGTAACTACAATGTTGTTGATCCATCCTCAGTAATCTCCTATCACAGCCATTAAAATCACCATTGGCCTCGTGGTGAAATCCCTGAGCGGTTTCCTTCCTCTCCGGCAACTGAGTTAGGAAGGGTGCCTGTATATTTGTAGTGACTGGGTGTGTTGATACACCATCCAAAGTGTAATAAATATCTGCACCATGCTCAAAGGGCTATTCATTGTCTGCTTTTTTACCCATCTACCAATAGATGCCCTTCTTTGCAAACCATTGGAAAACCTCCCTGGTCTTTGTGGTTGAATCTGTGCTTGAAATTCACTGCTCGACTGAGGAACCTTACAGATAATTGTATGTGTGTAGTAATTTAAAAATCATGTTAAACACTATTATTGAACACAGAGTGAGTCCATAAAACTTATTACGAGCAAGTTTTGACTCCTGAACTTATTTAGGCTTGCCATAACAGAGGGGTTGAATACTTATTGACATTTCAGCTTTTCATTTTTAATTAAGCTGTAAAAATGTCTAAACATAATTCCACTTTGACATTAGGGGTTTTTGTGTGCATATCAGTAACACAAAAGCTAAATGTATTCCATTTTTTATTTAGACTGTAACACTACAAAATGTGGAATAAGTCAAGGGGTATGAATACTTTCTGAAGGCCCTGTATATGTAAATATATTTATGTCTATTACTTATCCATATGTGGTAGTACGTATTTTCCATACAGTACCGTTCAAAAGTTTGGGGTCACTTAGAAATGTTCTTGTTTTTGAAAGAAAAGCAATTTTTTTGGTCCATTAAAATAACATAAAATTGATCAGAAATACAGTGTAGACATTGTTAATGTTGTAAATGACTATTGTAGCTGGAAACGGCTGATTTTTTAATGGAATATCTACATAAGACTACAGAGGCCCATTACCAGCAGCCATCACTCCTGTGTTCCAATGGCACGTTGTGTTAGCTAATCCAATTTGATCATTTTAAAAGGCTAATCGATCATTAGAAAACCCTTTGGCAATTATGTCAGCACAGCTGAAAACTGTTGTCCTGATTAAAGAAGCAATAAAACTGGCCTTCTTTAGACTAGTTGAGTATCTAGAACATTAGCATGTCACGTTCTGACCTTAGTTCCTTTGTTTTGTCTTTTGTTTTAGTATGGTCAGGGCGTGAGTTGGGTGGGTTGTCTATGTTAGTTTTTCTATGATTTTCTATTTCTGTGTTTGGCCTGATATGGTTCTCAATCAGAGGCAGCTGTCAATCGTTGTCCCTGATTGGGAACCATATTTAGGTAGCCTGTTTTCTGTTGGGTTTTGTGGGTGGTTATTTTCAGTCTTTGTGTGTCTGCACCAGACAGAACTGTTTTCGGTTGTTTCTTTGTTGTTTTGTTATTCAGTGTTCAGTTTTTGATTATTATCAAACATCATGAACACTTACCACGCTGCACCTTGGTCCTCACCTTCTTCCACAGACGACAGCCGTTACATAGCATTTGTGGGTTCGATTGCAGGCTCAAAATGGCCAGAAACAAAGAACTTTCTTCTGTAACTCTTCAGTCTATTCTTGTTCTGAGAAATGAAGGCTATTTCATGTGAGAAATTGCCAAGAAACTGAAAATCTCATACAACGCTGTGTACTACTCCCTTCACAGAACAGCACAAACTGGCACTAACTTGAATAGAAAGAGGAGTGGGAGGCCCCGGTGCACAACTGAGCAAGAGGTCAAGTACATTAGTGTGTCTAGTTTGAGAAACAGGTCACACGTCCCCCACGTCCTCCTCACACATCCTCAACTGGCAGCTTCATTAAATAGTACCCGCAAAACACCAGTCTCAACGTCAACAGTGGAGAGGCGACTCCGGGATGCTGGCCTTCTAGAAAGAGTTTCAAAGAAAAAGCCATATCTCAGACTGGCCAATAAAAATAACATATTAAGATTGGCAAAATAACACAGACACTGGACAGAGGAACTGCGGCGCCGACAGAGATGGCCGCCTCGCTTCGCGTTCCTAGGAAACTATGCAGTATTTAGTTTTTTTATGTGTTATTTCTTACATTGTTACCCCAGGAAATCTTAAGTTCTATTACATACAGTCGGGAGGAAATATTGGATATAAGAGCAACGTCAACTCACCAACATTACGACCAGGAATACGACTTTCCCGAAGCGGATCCTCTGGTTGGTCCAACCAAGGCCAATGTTTTGGATCCTAGCCGGTTACCCAAAACAACGCCACTGCAGAAGGGGGAGACGGAGCGGTCTTCTGGTCAGGCTCCTTAGACGGGCATATCGCGCACTGCTCCCGAGCATACTACTCGACAATGTCCAGTCTCTTGACAACAAGGTAGACAAAATCCGAGCAAGGGTTGCTTTCCAGAGAGACATCAGAGATTGTAACGTTCTTTGTTTCACGGAAACATGGCTCACTCGGGATATGTCATCAGAGTTGGTACAGCCACCTGGTTTCTTCACGCATCACGCCGACAGAAACAAATATCTCTCTGGTAAGAAGAAGGGCGGGGGTGTATGCCTTATGATTAACGAGACGTGGTGTGATCATAACAACATACAGGAACTCAAGTCCTTTTGTTCACCTGACCTAGAATTCCTTACAATCAAATGCCGACCACATTATCTACCAAGAGAATTCTATTCAATCATAATCACAGTCGTGTATATCCCCCCAAGCAGACACATCGACGGCCCTGAAATAACTTAATTTTACTCTATGTAAATTGGAAACCACATATCCTGAGGCTGCATTTATTGTAGCTGGGGATTTTAACAAGGCTAATCTGAAAACAAGGCTCGCTAAATTTTATCAGCATATCGAATGCGCGACCCTGGCTGACAAAACCCTGGATCATTGTTATTCTAACTTCCGTGACGCATACAAAGCCCTTCCCCGCCCTCCTTTCAGAAAATCTGATCACGACTCCATTTTGTTGCTTCCAGCCTATAGACAGAAACTAAAACAGGAAGCGCCCGTGCTCAGGTCTGTTTAACGCTGGTCCGACCAATCGGATTCCACGCTTCAAGATTGCTTCGATCACGTGGACTGGGATATGTTCCGCATAGCGTCGGACAATAACATTGATGAATACGCTGATTCGGTGAGCGAGTTTATTAGCAAGTGCATCTGTGATGTTGTACCCACAGTGTCTATTAAAACCTTCCCCAAACAGAAACCGTGGATTGATGGCAGCATTTGCGCAAAACTGAAAGCGCGAACCACTGCTTTTAACCAGGGCAAGGTGACCGGAAACATTGTCACGACTTCCACCGAAGGTGGCTCCTCTCCCTGTTCGGGCGGCGCTCGGCGGTCGTCGTCACCGGTTTACTAGCTGCCACCGATTCCTTTTTCTTTTCTGTTAGTTTTGTCTTGATTGTTTTCACCTGTTACTTATTTGTTGTTAATTATTGGCCTATTTAAACTTCCAGGGCCCGCTGTCACGTTCGTCATAAAGATCGGACCAAGGTGCAGTGTGGTATGCGTACATTCTTCTTTTATTAAAGAAAGAACACTGAACAAACTAACAAAACAACAAAACACAACGAAACGTGAAGCTATATGAATAGTGCAGACAGGCAACTAAACATAGAATAAGAACCCACGAACACAAAAGGGAAAATTGCTACCTAAATATGATCCCAATCAGAGACAACGATAAATAGCTGCCTCTGGTTGAGAACCATATCAGGCCACCATAGACATACAATACCTAGACCTACAAAACCCTAGCCTACAAAACCCCTAGACATACAAAACCCCTAGACAATACAAAAACTAGCATACCCACCCTCGTCACACCCTGACATAACCAAAATATAAGAAAACAGAGCTATCTAAGGTCAGAGCCTGACAGTACCCCCCCCCCCCCCAAAGGTGCGGACTCCCGGCCGCAAACCTGAACCTATAGGGGAGGGTCCGGGTGGGCATCTACCCTTGGTGGCAGCTCCGGTTCTGGACGCAGCCCCCCTTCTTACGCTGATCCTCCACCTTTGTAGAATCGGACCGTGGATCATCGCCAGGGTCTATTTATGGTGGGTTCTTCTGTCACTTCGTATAAGATCGGACCAAGGTGCAGTGTGGTATGCGTACATTCTTCTTTTATTAAAGAAAGAACACTGAACAAACTAACAAAACAACAAAACGAACGAAACGTGAAGCTATATGAATAGTGCAGACAGGCAACTAAACATAGAATAAGAACCCACGAACACAAAAGGGAAAATGGCTACCTAAATATGATCCCCAATCAGAGACAACGATAAACAGCTGCCTCTGATTGAGAACCATATCAGGCCACCATAGACATACAAATACCTAGCATACCCACCCTAGTCACACCCTGACCTAACCAAAATATAAAGAAAGCAGAGATATCTAAGGTCAGAGCATGACACCCGCCTGCTTTTGTGTGGGCTTATTCTCACTGTCAGTGGTGAGATTGTTGTGCTTACGTATTTTGCTGTCTGTTATTTTCCCTGGTTTTGGGGACATACCTGTTTATTGGTATTTTTGCCTGTTTGTTGGCTAGACCCAGCTTAATAAACTTATGCATTGGAAGCATTGCTCTCTGCGCCTGATACCACACCCACCACTCCTAGCTATCCGTGACAGAAGCCCGCACCCGAAGCCATGGAGTCAGCAGGAGCATCTGCGCCCCCTCTCCCATCCATGGAAGAGCGTGTCCTCCATCACACAGCCATCCTACACCAGAACGGGACGGCAATGGATCAGATGATGGAGAGAATGGACAGATGGGAGAGGAGCGGCCTCCCTACGTCGTCTCCAGCTCCTCCTCAGCCTGTGCTACCAACTTCTCCGGTGGCGTCCGGACTTAGCGCTCTTCGGCTCGCGCCCCCGAGGGAGTACAATGGCACGGCAGCTGGGTGCAAAGGAATTCTTGCTCCGGCTAGAGCTTTACCTGTCAGCACTGTCAGCACTCATTTGTATTGCTTCACGTGTCATTTTGTTATTTTTGTTTGTTTGTTCAGTGTTCATTCTTATTATAATGAAGAATGTACGCATACCACGCTGCGCCTTGGTCCGATTCATACGACGAATGTGACAATATAGCTGTACCATGATATTTGCACTAAGTAAACCTCCAATTGGTCCCTACTATTCCACCCGCTAAAAGCCCTCCTCATCCCGAGTTGGGTTGTCATCCCAATGCCCAGCAGACCACCTTCAACCCCCCGTATCCCATAGCCCTGAACCGACTGGGATCCATCCTTTGAAAAGAGCACACAGTGCCATTTACTGGATTGAAGTAGATCAACTGCCAAATGCATTTCCATCGCTCTCACCTCGATTTGTATTATATATAGCTGTGGATCATCCTCTATTGTCCCTAACATCTTTTACTCCTTCACAACAGTTGTGGGATACACACATACACCCACACACACTCAACCCTTACCCCCACACAACCATAAGCTCACTTTCTCAACAATTGCACCATCCCAGAGCCCAACTCAAGATAGGTCTTGATTTACAAATGCACTTACAGTTGCAGCTGCATGAGAAGGCCATATGACCATATTCCCAAGCATCTCCATGCAGTCAGACTGATTTTGTGCCACCAGGGTCACAATAATATACCCCCTCTCTGAATATCCGAGTGTGACCCCCTCCCCATGGGTTACTGCAGCTAGTGTTGCCAGCACTGCCACTGCCTGGGTGGGGGCACCCCACCGGAATCCCCACCGGGTCGTCAAGGTTCTCATTAGCAGCTTTGAGAATTTCCTTGTGTAGTATGCTCTCCCTTTAGGGGGCTTTGGCTTTGCAGGACCAACCCTGCCAAGCAGGCTCAGAATCTTGAGGGGGCAGTGCTGCTCTTGGTCTCTGACCTAATTTTGGCTGCATACAGACCGCTTACAGCAGGCACATAAAACAGTTAGGGACTTCTCCTTAGTATCTGGGTCATTCAGGTGGGTGTCCAGGGTATAGGGTCATGGACCGTACCATTAAAATAGGATCATAAATAAATAATTAGATATCATTTATTTTAAAAATGTAGTTCCCCCGTGATAGGACAATAATAAATCAAATGTATCATTTATTTTAAAACTGTTCCACCATGATAGGACAATAAATAAATAAGACGTATAATTCATTATAAAAGTATATCCATCATCTGAACAACATTGAAAGCCCTCTCATACCCCGGCTCACAGCAATACATTGGTTCTGGGATATGCAACCATTTCATTACTCACTCACTCAACTTTCCCAAACATAACAAATAAAAAATAAAAAAAACACACACCACACCATCCACACATACTGTGCCTTCTGTTTACTTCGTTTTTATCTTCACTATGTTGAATATGTGCTTGTGTGTTCAATTAGTTATATGTGAAGATATATATAAAAGCTATATTTTTTATTGTATTGTTACAATCCATAACCGGGCTAGAATTGTGTTTATTTTCCTCATCTATGAGAACTTTGTAATTTTTAAAATAACCATGGAGTAGTCTTTGTGTCTCTGAACAACTGGTTATCAATATATAGTTTAACAACGACGAGAGCTACTCGTTTCGCTTTTAGTCTATTTTCTTTGAAAATTGGATTTCCTTCGGAAACTGATCATTCATGCCAATTTTGGTCCCAGCAAGTCTTTTACCGAGGCTTTTAACCATTATTTTATCTTTAAATGAAGCAAATTTGGCAACGATTGGGCGTCCATACCTTTGGCCTCTGTCCGAAGCTGTGTACATGTTCAAGTTGGATTTTGTTGATAGCTTCGCGTGGGATCTGAAACGCTGTAAGGAGGAACTCTCTAACTTCAGATTCAGGAACTTCCTCTTCTTTCTCCTGGAAAGAAGAGGAAAGTACCAGATTCTCTCTCATGGATCTAGTTTGTATGTCCAGTAAGGCTTCCCTCAGAACGGTGTTCTCCTTTTTAATTTCATTCACTTCGGTTTCAATCTTATTGACTGTCCCTTTTAGCTTGTGTGTTTCCTTCTCCAATGTCGTTGTCACGTTCCTGACCTGTTTTCTGTTGTTTTGTATGTGTTTAGTTGGTCAGGACGTGAGCTGGGTGGGAATTCTATGTTGTGTGTCTAGTTTGTCTGTTTCTATGTCCAGCCTAATATGGTTCTCAATCAGAGGCAGATGGTAATCGTTGTCCCTGATTGAGAATCATATATAGGAGGCTTGTTTTGGGTTGGGATTTTGTGGGTGTTTGTTTCCTGTCTCTGTGTTTGTGTTCTGCACCAGATAGGTCTGTATCGGTTTTCACGTTTGTTATTTTGTAAGTTGTTTATAGTGTTCACTTGTTCTTGAATTAAACATGTTGAGCACTGGCTACGCTGCATTTTGGTCCTCTCCTTCACCTCAGGAAGAAAACCGTTAGTCGTAGCTTTTTCATCACTCATCTCGAGGCTTACCTTCAACTCTTTTATATCCTTACTAACTAATTCAAGTATACCCAGTTTGTAATTTATTGATTTTAACAGATCGGTTTCGACCTTTACCATTCCCGCTGGTGAAAATATTAAATCGTCTGTGTCTGTAGAAGAGTCACGTTTTCGTTTTGAAATCCGTTCCCCTGTCTTACTCTCGGTCATGTTTGGGTGTTGCTTGTTTTCGTCATATTTGTCGATAAATGTCTCTAGTCTTAAAATTTGTTTTGTGTTATTATCCAGATTGAAGGCCCACCACTACCAGATTATGTAGTGCTAATATTTTAGTCTAACTTGCCGATATTGAATATTACGTTTTATCTTGAGGTGCTCTACATAACTTTGTTCAGTCCGCCATTACCTTTACGTCCGCCATTACCTGTGACTCTCTGTGAATCATTCTGAACCTTTTTTGAAGTCACGAGGTCAAATGACCAAGGAGCTATTGAAATTCTAAATTTTGAAAGATTCATGTAAAATCATGTTAGATGAAAATCGACAAAAAAAGTGTGTGCAATGTGTGTCTATGCCATCGGGTTAGCTGCAACCAGTTTTGAAAGTTTTAGGAGTAATGGTTAAAGAGCTGTTGAAATTTGAAAAATTTGATTTGTCACTATGTTGACATTCCCTAACTGCTGTTGGTGGACTTAAGGAAAACTACAGGCGAATATCCGTCGAATATCCAACCTGAAACTGTCTTTACCTCGGTGAAACACATTGACACAGATTTCCACGAAGTTCCCACTTCGGAATTCCCACTTCAAGACCCAAATATACTTTGAATAAAACGACAACTTATTGACTTAAATTGTTGTGCAACATTATGGGTAAACTCTGGGCATAATCTTTCAGCTGAAAAAATGGGATTTTCGCTTTTGTGTTACTTTAACGATGCTCCTACGAAGATTCTAACGATGAACTTACCCTTCAAGATGCTTTTCAGCTGTGCCAATTGATTATACACTACCAGGGCCGACGTTATGAGCTGGCCTTAGGGGGCCTGGCCCACCCTACCGTAGCTCCTTTCCACTGTCCAAATAAAATATTGAAATATTGATCATTTATTTGACCGAGACGAGCGCCTACAGAAAGATGCACCAATCTCAGATAAAGCATCCGAGCGAGCGAAACAGCGTCCCTCTATCTGCATATGTGTAGACCATGCATCTGATTCTGTCTCGACAAAAGGAGCATGGCATGTCAAGCTTTTTCTGTCCACAAAGCATCAGATACATGGGCTACATATAGTAAAACAGAGCGGCGCTGTTTCGCACGCTAGTTTCAGCAGAGATGAAGAGGCGAAGCGAGAGGGCTCACTCTAGCCATATGTCCTTAATAAGCCCAATGCGTTTCGATTGGCATTATATGCATACCTAAGCTTGTCGCCTGCATTCCTGCCTTTGGTTCCCCTACATACATTGCAGCCTGCCTCAGCCTCAACACTGAGCACCACATCACTGTCTGGCTCAGTAGTCTACTCTTTGTAAAGCAAAGTTATTATGAGAACTTTTTTTGCTCTTGCTGAGGTAGGCTCCGTTTAACATTATCTTGTTACTTCATTCATCCTTCTAGCTGGCTAAGTAATGCTATCTCTTCAACATTACTGCAATAGAAGTCTCTGCTGGCAGCTAGCCACGGTACCTGACTGACATATCTATAAGGCACTATTTACCAATTGTGCAATCATTTTCTCCGAGCAGGGGTGGATTGGCCATCTGGCAGTTCTGGCAAATCCCAGATGGGCTGGACCGGTACCATTCTTTGTTGTGTGGGCTAATAAAAAAATAGAAAAGGTGACATGGCTGGTTTTCTGATAGGCTAAGCTGAGGTCACACAAACTCATTCAAAGTCCAATGCGACATCAGAGAAATGCTCCGACTCCGTCATCAGTTAGATCATGGGTCACACATACGTACACTGACACCCCAACGCACACACACACACACACACTACATACTGTACATTTGTTCTCTCCACAAAAAATATGGTATCAGAAAACTTCTGTCAGAATGGTTATAAACCTTTTTCAAACTATATTGTGTTTTGTTGTGTAACTGAAAGTGTTGGATTTTTCCATAAATAACAATAAAGCAACGCTTTACCCTGATTTCAGAACATTAAGTGATTTTGTACACCACTCTCTGTCCGCTAGACAAAAAACAGTAACAGGCAAGTCAAAGTAAAGTTTTGCATTAAAGTGATCCTAAATCTAATGGTCTTTAATGAAACTCAGTTTTGCTGGCCAGGAAATCATTTTAGTAGCAAACCCATATATTCAATGTTGTACATGGTAATTGCTAAATAATTACAATAAGTAATTGTTAAAGGAATTTCATTCCTATATGTTCAATTAAAACACTCTGCCCATTCATAAGAATTTGTAAGATACTTATTTGCATAAAATGGACAGAAACCAGTCTCAAAATCAATCAATCAATAGCGTTTATTCTCGAGAGTACTGATCATAGTACAATTTACATCAGGTTATATAATAATAATGACATCATAGGTTTTAAAATGTCCTTCCTCCTCTCGGATACAATGGCAATACAGTTCACAGCCTCCTTGCATTGTCTGCCACCTGTTAAACAATCTACAACCAGCCCAAGGTCTCTCCCCTCCCTGGGTAGAGACAGAATTTCCTGTAAGGAACACATCATTCCAGCCTGTCTGATAACTCCATTCTTTCTAACAAGGAACAGACATTCCTTGTTCCAATTCTTGATTAAAATTACACATTATATTCAGCATTATTATTATAATAAGATTCATACATCCATACAGTAACATAGTAGTATTCTGTTTAGTTATAATTCTAAGTGAAATGTATACATCATTTAGTCATTATTCATAAAAATCACATAACAGTAATTGAATAGGATCTCAGTGGTAATCATATTTCAAATGTAAGCAATTACACTCCGGTGATGTCATCTATAAAATAGCCTCCAACACTCTACTCAACAAACTGGATGCAGTGCCATCCGTTTTTTTCACCAAAGCCCCATACACTACCCACAATTGCAACCTGTACGCTCTCGTTGGTTGGCCCTTGCTTCATACTCGTCGCCAAACCCACTGGCAACAGGTTATCTACAAGTCTCTGCTAGGTAAAGCCCCGCCTTATCTCAGCTCACTGGTCACCATAGCAGCACCCACTCATAGCACGCGCTCCAGCAGGTATATTTCACTGGTCACCCCCAAAGCCAATTCCTGCTTTGGTCATCTTTCATTCCAGTTCTCTGCTGCCAATGACTGGAACGAACTGCAAAAATCTCTGAAGCTGGAAACACTTATCTCCCTCACTAGCTTTAAGCACCAGCTGTCAGAGCAGCTCACAGATTACTGCACCTGTACGTAGCCCATCTATATTTTAGCCCAAACAACTACCTCTTCCCCTACTGTATTTATTTATTTATTTTGCTCCTTTACACCCCATTATTTATATTTCTACTTTGCACATTCTTCCACTGCAAATCTACCATTCCAGTGTTTTACTTGCTATATTGAATTTACATCGCCACTATGGCCTTTTTTTGCCTTTACCTCCCTTATCTCACCTCATTTGCTCACATTGTATAAAGACTTATTTTTTCTACTGTATTATTGACTGTATGTTTTGTTTATTCCATGTGTAACTCTGTGTTGTTGTGTGTCAAATTGCTATGCTTTATCTTGGCCAGGTCGCAGTTGCAAATGAGAACTTGTTCTCAACTAGCCTACCTGGTTAAATAAAGGTGAAATAAAAAAATAAAAAACTCCTCTCTGTATTTACAGTATTTGGACAGTGAAGCTAAAACTTTTAATTTGGCTCTATACTCCATCATTTTGGATTTGAGATCAAATGTTTCATATGAGGTGACAATACAGAATGTCATGTTTTATTTGAGGGTATTTTCATACTTATCTGTTTTACCATTTAGAAATGAATTCATCTTTGACATTGCAGACTGTAGGTTCTATCAATTTAATTGTTTATAATTTCTAATCCCACCTTATTTTAATTAAATGTTTTACTTTCTCTAAACTTTTTGCCCTACCATCCCTACCCTAATTGGAGTAAACTAACAGACAACAGTACTTCTATTGCTACTTACAGCTACTTTGCTCACATCTATGGTACCTGTAGTTCAATTTTTTAACTATATTCCTAATTTCCTCTTTCTTCAAGTGCTGGATTTCCACAAACAGCAGCCAATCCACCATTCATTCTGATCTTAACTCCAACCCTCAGATGTCCACAGATTAACCCATCTTTCCCAATATAATGCCATTTTGCTATTTCGTTTTACAATACATCCCTCCATTTTACTATGATGTCTTACGAGGATACTTTACCCGAGAGCATAATGATATTTACCAATGACTGTTCAGGGTTTTTCAGATCCCCTAAAAATACAGTTTGCAGGTCCATCTGAACCCTGATATTATGACATAACAAACATTCCTGGACCTGACTCCAAAAGCGAGTCGCAGTACCAGAAAATATGTTCTATTGAATGTGTTTCCTAATGGCAGAGTTTGCACAAAGCTCACTGTCCAATGCCCCATATATTGAAAATTATTTTTGTAGCAAGTATTTTATATAATTGTTTAAATTGAAACGAATGGATTGATTGTTGTTTTATATGTCAGTTCATAGACCCAATGCCAAGGTATTGGGACATCCAAAAACCTGTTCCCAACTGACTTGAATTTTATATGGTATTGCTGTCAAACCTTTCGACAAGTGAAACTGATGTATTTTCCGATTTATACTAATCATTTTAAGCTATTTATTATTTGTAATGGTTTGCATACAGACTAATTCTTTAATTTCTTCTTTAAGTAATTGTCTCTTCCAATTTTGTGGCAGAGCCGCGATGAGAATTATTATAATTGTTATAATTGTTATAATTTTGTATTGAGCAAACACCTCCATACACTGTTGTTAGTTACTTGTATGACATAATTTTACCATTCTTGTTTACAATGTCCTTCATAAAATACTATACCCTTGTACATTTCTTCTCTATCAGTATATTTGAATTTAGCCATATTATTTACTGTAATATTAAATCTGGCTGTTCTGGAAACCACTTTATGTATCTAGTCCCCCCATTTGAAGGTGTCATAAGTGTCACGTTCTGACCATAGTTCTTTTGTGTTTTCTTTGTTTTAGTGTTGTTCAGGACGTGAGCTGAGTGGGCATTCTATGTTGTGTGTCTAGTTTTCACGTTTCTATGTTTGGCCTGATATGGTTCTCAATCAGAGGCAGGTGTTAGTCATTGTCTCTGATTGGGAACCATATTTAGGTAGCCTGTTTTGTGTTGGTTTGTGGGTGGTTGTCTTCTGTCTTTGTGTCTATGCACCAGATATGACTGTTTCGGTTTTTCACATTTGTTGTTTTTGTATTTTGTAGTGTTCACGTTTTTTTGTCGTTATTGAACATGATGAACACTAACCACGCTGCGTCTTGGTCCGATCCCTGCTACACCTCCTCCTCAGACGAAGAGGAGGAAATCTGCCGTTACAATAAGTATTTGGGCAAATTCCCTTACAGTGTATTTATTTTTTATTTAACTTTTATTTAATTAGGCAAGTCAGTTAAGAACAAATTCTTATTTACAATGACGGCCTACCCCGGCCAAACCGTAACAACGCTGAGGCAATTGTGTGCAGCCCTATGGGACTCCCAATCACAGCAGGTTGTGATACAGCCTGGAATTGATTCAGGGTTTGTAGTGACACCCCTAGCACTGAGATGCAGTGCCTTAGACCGCTGCGCCACTCGGGAGCCCAAAGTCATCAAACGTTTAGTATTTGGTCCCATATACCTAGCACGCAATGACTACATCAAGCGTGTGACTACAAACTTGTTGGGTGCATTTTGCCTTCAAAACATGCTAACCTCTCACCATTACCAATAACAGGGGAGGTTATCATTTTTGGGGGGGAGGGTGATATTTATGCCTCTGTAACCTTCTCACTCATCATTGTTCAAGATTCATTCATGATTATCCATAATCATGGTAGCATCCACATTAATGTAGAGGTGTTCAAAAACATTCTATTCTTATTTACAATAAACGTAACTCCAAAATAACACAATACAATATTTTCCGTTCACTTCTATTGGGCACAACATAATCCGAAGACCGAAACACAACCATAACAAACTGCAAATGCATCCAACAAGTTTGTAGAGTTACAAGCTTGATGTAGTTACTGCATGCTAGGAATATGGGACCAAATACAAAACTTTTTACTACACTATAAGTGAATTTGTCCAAATACTTATGATACCTTCAAATGAAGGGACTAAATACATAAAGTGCTTTCATTTCTAAACGGTAAAACAGATATGTTTGAAAATACCCTCAAGTAAAACGTAACATTCTGTACTGCCAAGTCATATCAAACATTTGATCTCAAATCCAAAATGCTGGAGTATAGAACCAAATTAAAAGTTTGCGCTTCACTGTCCAAATAAATATGCCTGACGTCTCCAGCTGAATTCTTCCGCTACTCTATGTTCGCTACGTACTTCAGTCTGAGATTGCCATCGTTGAAGTCGTTTGTGGTGATGTCAAAATTAGGGTTTTTGTACTAAACAAAGTCATCAGCGATTGGCTCATCTCAAAACAATCAGAGTGTCAAAGCCAATGACGAATTTCTAAAACGGCGCTTTACTCATTTGTGTTCTGGCTTTGGCCCAACCCATGGTTTCTGGGACTAATTAGATTGGTTAGAATGTGTTTATGTTCTAGATATCGTAGGGGAGGTAACCAGACTTACAGCGGTGAATAAACTAACGTCCGTTGGCGTGGCGTAGCATTTGGTTGGAGTAAGGAGTTTGGGTAGCCAGGCAACAAATACAGTGCCTTTGGAAAGTATTCAGACCCTTTGACTTTTTCCACATTTTGTTATGTTACAGCCTTATTCTAAAATGGATTTTTTTTAAATACTCATAAATCTACACACAATACCCCATAATGACAAAGTGAAAACAGGTTTCTAGAAATGTCTGCTAATTTATAAAAAAGAATAAAAACAGAAATACCTTATTTACATAAGTATTCAGACCCTTTGCTATGAGACTCAAAATTCATGCCAGGTGCATCCTGTTTCCATTGATCACCCTTGACATCTTTCTACAATTTGATTGGAGTCCACCTCTGGTAAATTCAATTGATTGGACATGATTTGAAAAGCACACACCTGTCTATATAAGGTCCCAAAGTTGACAGTGCATATCAGAGCAAATACCAAGCCATGAGGTCGAAGGAATTGTCCGTAGAGTCCCGAGACAGGATTGTGTCCAGGCACAGATCTGGGGAAGAGTACCAAAAACGTTCTGCAGGATTGAAGATCCCCAAGAACACAGTGGCCTCCATCATTCTTAAATGGAAGACGTTTGGAACCACCTAGACTCTTACTAGAGCTGGCCGCCCGGCCAAACGGAGCAATCGGGGGAGAAGGACCTGTGTAAGGAAGGTGACCAAGAACCATATGGTCACTCTGACAGAGCTCCAGAGTTCCTCTGTTGGGATGGGAGAACCTTCCAGAAGGATAACCATCTCTGCAGCACTCCAACAATCAGGCCTTTACGGTAGAGTGGCCAGACGGAAGCCAGTCCTCAGTAAAAGGCACATGACAGCCAGCTTAGTTTGCCAAAAGGCACATAAAGACTCTCAGAACACGAGAAACAAGATTTTCTGGTCTGATGAAACCAAGACTGAACTCTTTGGCCTGAATGCCAAGTGTCACGTCTGGAGGAAACCTGGCACCATCCCTATGGTGAAGCATGGTGGCGGCAGCATCATGCTGTGGGGATTTTTTCACCGGCAGGGATTGGGAGACTAGTAAGGATCAAGGAAAAGATGAAAGGAGCAAAGTACAGAGAGATCCTTGATGAAAACCTGCTCCAGAGGGCTCAGGACCTCAGCCTGGGGTGAAGGTTCACCTTGCAACAGGACAGCAACCCTAAGCACACATCCAAGACAATGCAGGAGTGGCTTTGGGACAAGTCTCTGAATGTCCTTGAGTGGCCCAGCAAGAGCCCGGACTTGAGACCGACCGAACGTCTCTGGAGAGACCTGAAAATAGCTGTGTAGCGACGCTCCCAATCGAACCTGACAGAGATTCATTTGATCTACAGAAAAGAATGGGAGAAGCTCCCTAAATACAGGTGTGCTAAGCTTGTAGCGTCAACTAAGTACTGAGTAAAGGGTCTGAATACTTATCTATATGTATCTAACTTTCCCAAAGGCCCTGTATATACGAAAGGGTAGTGTATTTTGTATCAAATGATGTTGACACCCAAGAATCCTGTTCATGAATGCTGGTTAATGCTGATTAAGAGACACAGTACAGGGAAATGACATGGGGTTAAGACACATGGGATCGTAAAACATTAGGGAGTGCAGAAGTGATAGTGAGTCCATTTATAGCCAGGAGTAAGGTGGATGGATCACAGGTTAGCACAGCCAGGGTGGATGAAGAATGGATGGAGTATGGTGGCTTGATCAAAGGGGAAGCAGCCGGTCAGGTGGGCAGGTCTGTGGGTGGACAGGTATCTGGATCCGGGCCAGGATGGGTGGCCTCACGGGCCCCCAAGAGGGGGAAAGGGAGGGAAGCAGGGAGCTAGAAAAGAAGACAAAAGCATAAAGGATCCAGACATAAACACATTTGGAAAGTAAATAAAATATACTAAATGTAACAAAGGTTAAAAAGGTGTGTTTTCTGCATATTCTTCCAAATTTAGACTGAATCTGCTGCCCAGACAGAGGGATGGTGCGCTCTAGGAGAAGGCCTGCCCCTAGCTGTGTTTTCTGATATACGTGGAATAATGAGAAGGCCGGCTTCCTGTGATCTGAGGGATCTGATGGCTTAGTATTGTATTAATATGTCCTTAAGGTAGGTGGTAGCGTGTCTATTTAAGGCTTTATACTTATGTTAAGAGTTAGACTGTAGGCTGTACCGAACTGGGGAGCCAGTGCAGTTAGGCAAGAATTGGGGTGATATATTCAGATTTGTTGGTTCCTGTTAGGACTCTGGCAGCAACATTCTGTTTGACATGTTTTTATTTAATTTTATTTGTGGCGGTACAGCCTGATAAAAAGGTGTTACAGTAATCTAGACGGTATGTAATGAAGGCATCAGTAAATGAACGTTTCTATTCATGTTAAGAGTCTTACTGTCTGTGTTATGTATTGTGTTACGTAAAAAAATATACTTGCTTTGTTGTATGATAT
The DNA here is from genome assembly GCF_002910315.2 of Salvelinus sp. IW2-2015. Classification (NCBI taxonomy): domain Eukaryota; kingdom Metazoa; phylum Chordata; class Actinopteri; order Salmoniformes; family Salmonidae; genus Salvelinus; species Salvelinus sp. IW2-2015. The sequence continues at coordinate 11,437,514 of NC_036849.1, read as the reverse complement.
AATATTATGTAAAAGTAAAATAGTTCAAAAAGAAAAAGTCACATTATTACATTCACCTTGTTTATTACAGTATGAGAACTGAATTAAAGCATTGAAGACGTGAGTGTAATAGGAGTTCAACTCTTCTCCTTGTTTTCTATTTTATTGATAACACTGACTGTTACCAAGTGGCATACCTTTTGCTGTCGGGTCGTTTTATATGATTTTAATCACTTTCTGACAGCACCCCTTTTGATTTGAACGAAATCTTCCATACATGTTTGCCCAACGTAGAAGTGGTCAGAAGGTGACTTTTTGGACCTGAATTCCATTCAGGAGATAGAGGTGCTCAAAGTTTTGCATTCCCATACTGCCATGAGAATTCCGTGTCTTCATCACTGACAAATATGAACTATTGAGTTTTATATCATTTGAAGCTTGCAAACAGGTTTGCCAAACTGTTTACGATTTATTGAGAAATTATCTATTATCTAAAACGTATGTTGTACCTTAGACATTATTCTGCATCATCTGAATTGTTTGTGTTGTGCCTGCCATGGGTTGAGACACAGCATACTCTTGAATGCAGGGTGGATATTAGAATAGACATTCCAATTTAACTTGGCATTCGACGGTGGGTGGACCGGCGGCCATCTTACTGGTAGTAATTGGAAGTTAAAGTTTCAATTAAATTTAAATGTCTATTGTGTACGAGCTAAATTGCAGGGTCTGAAGGGATAGGTCCATTCTATGAATTATATTTCTATGGTTGAAATGACACCCCCTCTGTATTCAAGAGTATGCTGTGTCAATTGATGATGGGCACAACACAAATTATTCAGATTATGAAAAATAGGTTCTAAGATACAACATTTGTGAAAATGAAACAAATCTGAGTTGAACCGTTTTTAGATATTTATTTTCAATAAATCATACAACAGTTTGCCAACCCTGCTTGTAAGCTTTCAAATTATATCAAAATAAACTGTTATCTTTTTTCAGTGATGAAAACATGGACGTCTCATGTGGGTTATGTGAAATGGGTCAACTTTGGTCACCTCTATATCCTGAATGTTTTGCCATTCAGGTCCAAAAAGTCACTTTCTGACCACTTCCACAATGGGTAAGCAAGCATGTATGAAAGGTTTCGTTCAAATCAAAAGGGGTGTGGTCAGAAAGGGATTGAAATATTATGGAATGACCCTGTGTTCAAACTAGGTGACATTTTAACCTCTGGGCAGTAGGTGGTACAGTGAGCTGCATATTAGCACCACAGACAGTTTTGTACACCACAATAAAAGTACAGCAACGCTTCCTATTGGACTCTAGTAGGGAGACTGTACTAAACTATGGTTTTATAGACACACAATATATATTTATTTTTCTCCAAAAATATTTTCTATTTGGAAAAGATTGAAAGATTTCACAATATGTTTTTTGGTGACTGTTATGGAATTAAAATAACGGTGTCTCCTTAATTTGATCAGTGGTAAAAATAATTTGAAGTATTATATACTTAAGTAGTTTTTGGGGGTATCTGTACTTTATATTTTTGACATATTTTACTTTTACTCCACTACATTTGAAAATAAAATACTCCCATACATTTTCCCTGACACCTAAAAGTACTGGTAATGCTTTGAATGCTTAGCAGGACAGGAAAATTATCTAATTCACACACCTATCAAGAGAACATGTTTGCCATCCTTACTGCTTCTGATCTGGTGGACTCACTAAACCCAAATGCTTCTTCTGAACATGATATCTGAATGTTGCAGTGTAACCATGGCAACCCATTAATAAAAAAATGTTATGGTGTTGTCTTATTTGCTTAAAGAATTTGAAATTATTTTTATATTTTACTTTTGATGCTTAAGTACTCTACATGACCAAAAGTATGTGGACACCTGCTTGAACATCTCATTCCAGAATCATGGGCATTAATGTGGAGTTGGTCCCACCTTTGCTGCTATAACAGCCTCCACTCTTCCACTAGATGTTGGAACATTGCTGCGGGAACTTGCTTCCATTTAGCCACAAGATCTTTAGTGAGGTCAGGCACTGATGTTGGGCGATAAGTCCTGGCTCACAGTCGGTGTTATTCATCCCAAAGGTATTTGATGGGGTTGAGGTCAGGGCTCTGTGCAGACCAGTCAAGTTCTTCCACACCGATCTCAACAAACCATTTCTATATGGACCTCGCTTTGTGCACAGGGGCATTGTCATGCTGAAACAGGAAAGGGCATTCTCCAAACTGTTGCCACAAAGTTGGAAGCACAGAATAATCTAGAATGACATTGTATGCTGTAGCGTTAAGATTTCCCTTCAATGGAACTAAGGGGTGTAGTCCGAACCATGAAAAACAGCCCCAGACCATTATTCATCCTCCACCAAACTTTACAGTTGGCACTATGCATTCGGGCAGATAGCATTCTCCTGGCATCCTCCAAACACAGATTTGTCCATCGGACTGCCAGATGGTGAAGCGTGATTCATCACTCCAGAGAACGTGTTTCCAATTCTCCGGAGTCCAATGGTGGCGAGCTTTACACCAGTCCAGCCGACGCTTGGCATTGTGCATGGTGATCTTAGGCTTGTGTGCCCATTTCATGAAGCTCCCTACGAACAGATCGGGCAGATCTAGCAGGTAAGACATTTGACAAACTGACTTGTAAGGAAAGGTGGCATCCTATGACGGTGCCACGTTTAAAGTAATTCTACTGCCAATGTTTGTCTATGGAGATTGCATGGCTGTGAGTTGATTTTATACACCTGTCAGCAACGGGTATGGCTGAAATAGCCAAATACAGTAATTTGAAGGGGTGTCCACATACTTTTATATATAGTGTATATTTAAATAAACCAGATACTTTTAGACTTTTACTCAAGTGGTATTTTACTGGGTGTTTTTCACTTTGACATGAGTAATTTTCTATTAAAGTATGACAATTGGGTACTTTCCACCACTACTTGTGATGGTTGATGACACACCTACATTTTGTGTAAATGTGTGACCAATTCCCATAGGCAACAACTGCAGCTATTGGTTCTAGACAGTGGATGGTGTGCAATTTAAAATACTTAATTTGTGTTTCATATTTTTTTCTCTAATTACGTAATCTTGATTTAAACTCAGTTTTCTGGGGTCGTGCATTGGCTGTTCTTTGTTTGGTTTGAGGTCTGATACCAGATTTGATAGGCTATCCACGCTGTCACTCAAGCGCGCTATTCAGGCGGTTACAGGTTGTATGATGCTGTGTGTGAAATAAATAATGTGCGGCAGAGGCAGCGGGCGTTTGAGCCATGGAGGTGTACAGAACTTGTCGTCGCCGGAAGCATCTGTAACTTTTCTCTTCATGGCCGCGGCAACAATGTTTCTTTTTTGATTACTCTTCTTTTTCGATGTTCTTCCAGTCAGTTTACATGGGCAATGTAGCTTGAACATGTGAACGCGTTTACTTTGTTCTGCTCTTATGGAAGTTTTAGATTAATTTAGTCTAAAACTGGAGTCTGAACGCTATAATTACCCCCCAAAAATTGAATCCCTGTGACCTGCACTGGATTTTTTACTTTTTTGATATAAAAGGCACTTTTTTGTGTCTTCGGAATCTATATCGACGTGAAGATTTGTTATCGCTAGATCCCCAACAACGTGCGGTTTATGTTCGATGCCTCACGGCATTGTTCTGTCTCGACCAGGCATGTAAGGTCCCTCGAGCTGAGGAATGAGTGGCCGCGAGCAATCGGGCGGTGAACACTATTTTCGGATTTAAGAACTGGTTGGAATTATCTGAAGTTTCTGAACATGGATATTACAGTGTCAGAGTTGATGGGAAACTTCATGGATACGCCGCTGGTGGTGTGGGTAAGTGAATGTGCACTCAGCAAGTGCTATGGCGGAAAATAATTTAACTCGGTGTCCTGCTAACCTGCTCTTGGCCACTTTCATTTTTAAATATCCTTGCCCATCTCCTACTCCTAATGACATATTTAAAAAAATAACGTTTTTTTCTTTCAAACATACAGTAGCAGACTGGTAGACCTGTTCGTTTACATTATTTATTTACTGTTTAGCGTTAATCTTTGCTGTAAAGCCAGGATGTCTGACATTTTCCCAACAAGCCAACACCTTTTATTGTGTTTTATTCCTATGGTCTATGGGTTTTATTGGCATGACCTATTATTCCCTAAAACTTGGAACCGACCTTTCATGAAACTGAGCAAGAGCCACGCCAGCTGCTCACACAACCTCTAGCCTGAATTTTGTATCTAGACCAATATTGGCACTCATGGACTATCACAGAGCCATGCCTGTTAGGTCATTGTACTTTGTCTCCATTTTTATCATCACACAAGTCAAGGGAATCATAATGTTGTTGGTTGAACTTGGTGTCACTAGAGTAGAAAGATGAGGACTGGTTCAGAAAACTGTAGCCTGATGGTATAACTTTTGACAACTCCCCTCTGTGTATGTTTAAATGCAATGCATGGCTACATGGATATATGGCATGACAATGGTAGAAGAGTTGGCTACAGCACATAGCCTGGTGACACTGTATGAAGGTCTATGGCTAAAGCACATACAGTATGGCATGAGGCAATGGCTACAACATTGCACAGTATGTCACCATTCTATGGATACAGTACACACCATGGTACCAGGCTATGCCTTAAGCACATACAGTATGGCACCAGGCTATGGTGGGGGGGCTGATCCCCTCATCCTGCCCTGATGTCCTGTTTGGCCAGTCGGCTGGGCCTCAGCCGCTGGCTGCTTGTTCCGCTCTAACAACTCTCTACCCTCCGGTCTTTGTTTCGCTCACTGGGCTTCGTCCTCTCTGCTAGCCCTGACTCACCTCTAGGAGGACCTCCTGGTTCCTAGATCTAGAGCCTAAATATCTTGACATGCTCACAAAGTCGTAGACATTTATTAATTGAGAGTATAAAACTTGCATTGACATCTGTCAGAGCAGGAAACGTCTGTGTATTCTTGGAAACCGAAAGCACTAACACCCAGGTGTGGCCAATCTCTTCATAGGTGAGCTGAGCTCTTTAGAGTAATCGAATCCTGTCTGCCCTTTTCTCCTCCCTTTTCTCCCTCTCCCCCTCTCTCTTCAGGTGAAGACCTTTGGACCCCTGGGCTCTGGCTCAGAGGACAAGCTCTCCATGTTCATGGATCTGGTGGATGGTGTCTTCCTGCACAAGATCATGACACACATGTGAGTGGACATAAACGTGTGTGTGCGTGAGTGCATGTTAATCTGGCAGCTGTTTTGTAGCCTCAATCTATCTCCTTTCATAACCACATCCTGGCATGGTTTCCCCTACTGGTATCCAACTGTGTTCAGACATCCTCCCCATGCCTTCATGGCTCACTGACTGGACTCACTCACTCTTTCAGCTCCTTTTCTGCCCCTCATGAGTCAATGTGATCCTAAAGTCTCTCTCGCTCCTTCCCTTTCACTCGCTTTTTCTCGCGCTCTCGCCTGCTTTTCATGAGTCAATGTGATCCTAAGGCTGCGGTTATATCTGCACAATGTGGCTGTCTGTTTGGTTAGCACTGGGAGGCCTCTCAGAGCTCTTGAGCTCAGATGCATTCAGTCTGTCTACTGAAAACAGTGAACACAGCCATTATCTCACTGCTGGAAATAATGTATGTGAAAATATTAAAGAAGTTTATATATAATTTTGTCTCTGACACAGAAAGGGTTGCTCATCTCACAAAATTACTACCCAGATATCATCTGACAAATCTGACATGGCTCAGGCTAGGTCTTTCTCTAAACTGTCTCAAGTTTCTGAACCATTTCCTGTGCTCTGTCACTTCAAAGGAAAGTGATGTGCCCTGAATGGCAGGCAACCCAGTCGCAGTCAATGACTTAGTTTAAGAAACTCCCTCTAATGCTGTGACTTGTTTCTGAAATCAGCTACAATTTTCTCTCATCTCTTGCTCTCCTTCAATTATACTCTTCTCTCCTCTCTCCCTCACTCTCTAACTGTGCCTAGCGTCTGTCCCTTTGTGTTGCCCCCAGCTGTGCTAACCATACAGTCCCCTCCCGCTCCCCCCTCCCGCCCCCTCCCTCTCCCCACCCCCTCCTAAGTCCTGTCCTTTAACCTACTTTCCCCTGACTAGCTGCTCCTGCTTCCCCTGGCCTATCTGTCTTAATGAGGGGCTTTAAATACTGTATGCTCCTCAAACAAAGACAATATTATTATGCACAGGACAAGGGGACAGAAAACAACCCCCGCCAGGACAATGAGTGGTGTAATTCTGCCATGCATGATTTAGCCATGTAAATAAGTCCATGTGACATCACTGGTATGTCTAGTAATTATCATACTTTTTTATATATTGCGTATGTAGACACCTCTGAAGCGCGTAAGAAATCTTCTGTACTCGGTTGCAACGTCAGCACAAGAACTGTTCGTCGGCAGCCGCACTCAAACCTAAGATCACCATGCGCAATGTCAAGCGTTGGCTGGAGAGGTGTAAAGCTCGCCACCATTGGACTCTGGAGCAGTGGAAACACGTTCTCTGGAGTGATGAATCCCGCTTTACCATCTGGCAGTCCGACAGAAGAATCTGGGTTTTGTGGATGCCAGGAGAACGCTACCTGCCCGACTGCATAGTGCCAAATGTAAAGTTAGGTAGAGGAGGAATAATGGTCTGGGGCTGTCAATCAAACACCTTTGGGTTGAATTGGAACGCAGACTGCGAGCCAGGTCTAATTGTCCAACATCAGTGCCCAACCTCACTAATACTTTGTGGCTAAATGGAAGCAGGTCCCCGCAGCAATGTTCCAACATCTAATGGAAAGCCTTCCCAGAAGAGTGGAGGCTGTTTTAGCTGCAGAGGTGGGACCAACTCCATATTAATGCCCATGATTTTTGGAATGAGATGTTCGAGCAGTTGTCCACATACTTTTGGTCATGTAATGACACAATGACACGGCATACATGTAGACTGGTGTCATTGTTTTGGCCTTCTTTCATACAGCATAGTTTGAAGGTTATTAACTTTGTTTTTCTTGTTGAGAAAATACACAGGTGTATTTGGATCTTTTTGGTTACAATCATATAGCCTAGGTCCTCCATGGTTGACTTCTGGCACCCTTAGATAGGCACACATGTGCACACACAGGTGTCTGAGCTGTTTACGTTAAACCTCTACCACAGATGAGTGGATGGCTGGAATCTTCCAGGCAATAAGTGCCAGCAGCAGAAGTCTTCTAAGTATTTCTCTCTCTCTGTGTGTGTCTCTCTTTGAGGGTACACACTATGTGGTTAGAGACCCCCCTCTGGTTGTTCCAGATACACTTTATTATTTTCATGGAAATGTTTCTCCAATACTCAAGCCTGGGCCTGCTCTGGGCATGTATTCTAGTAGTTCTGATATAGGATCAGGCTTTATCTTTTAGATGCAGTGCATTTGGAAAGTATTCATACTCCTTGACTTTTTCCACATTTTGTTCCGTTACAGCCTTATTCTAAAATGGATTAAATATCAAATGTTACTCATCAATCTACACACAATACCCCATAATGACAACGTCGAGGTACAGATCTGGGGAAGGGTACCAAAAAAATGTCTGCAGCATTGAAGGTCCCCAAGGACACAGTGGCCTTCATCCTTCTTAAATGGAAGACGTTTGGAACCACCTAGACTCTTCCTAGACCTGGCCGCCCAGCCAAACTGAGCAATTGTGTGAGAAGGGCCTTGGTCAGGGAGGTGACCAAGAACCCGATGGTCACTCTGACAGAGCTCCAGAGTTCCTCTGTTGGGATGGGAGAACCTTCCAGAAGGACAACCATCTCTGCAGCACTCCACCAATCAGGCCTTTATGGTAGAGTGGCCAGACGGAAGCCACTCCTTTGTAAAAGGCACATGACAGCCCGCTTGGAGTTTGCCAAAAGGCTCTCAGACCATGAGAAACAAGATTCTCTAGTCTGAATAAACCAAGATTGAGCTCTTTGGCCTGAATGCCAAGCGTCACATCTGGAGGAAACCTGGCACCATCCCTAAGTTGAAGCATGGTGGTGGCATCATCATGCTGTGGGGATGTTTTTCAGCGGGGGGGACTGGGAGACTAGTCGGGATCAAAGGAAAGATGAACGGAGCAAAGTACAGAGAGAGGTACTTGATGAAAACCTGGTCCAGAGCGTTCAGGAGTGGTCCAGCCAGAGCTTGGACTTGAACCCTATCAAACATTTCTTTAGAGATCTGACATTAGATGTGCAGCGACTCTCCCCATCCAACCTGACAGAGCTTGAGAGGATCTACATAGAAGAATAGGAGAAATGCCCCAAATACAGGTGTGCCAAGCTTGTGGCGTCATACCCAAGAAGACTTCAGGCTGTAATCGCTGCCAAAGGTGCTTCAGCAAAGTACTGAGTGAAGTGTCTGAACATTTCTTTTTTTTTTTATATACATTTGCTAACAATTCTAAATGTTTTTTGCATTGTCATTATGGAGTATTATGTCTAGATTGAGGGGGAATAAAAAATATATATATAAAATATTTTTTTATTTTAGAATAAGGCTGTAATGTAACAAAATATGGATAAAGTCAAGGGGTCTGAATACTTTCCGAATGCACTGTAATAATGTATACGATTATATGGACAGGGCGAGCGGTGAACCTAGATAAGCCCTCTTACTCTAAAAGGCTTTTTGGATACAGGGCTCACTCTGCTTTCTCAGCCAGCCAGTGAGAACTGGGAATGGCCATGTCAGAAAGCAGTACATTTAGTTCTAAAGGCAGCTAGTACACAAGTTTACCTTAATAAAAAAAACTATTCCTTGTTTTTAAACTAAAGCCCTTTCAGAGACCTACTGGAATACTGGCCCAAGCTTGGCAGCATTTGCATGGTGTGCCCACAAAACATATGTAAATGAGGTTAGCACAAACAACACTTATCCAGACCTGGCCCTCAAAACAGCCAAGCCTAGCCAGGAAAATGGTCTCTGTGGTAAATGGAACCTTATAGGTCTCTGGTCAAAAGTAGTGCACAGAAAGTATTCACACCCTTTGCCTTTTTCCACATTTTGTCTGACAGTCTGTATTTAAAATTGATTAAATTGAGATTTTGTGTTACTGGCCTACACACAATACCCCATAATATCAAAGTTGAAGTATGTTTTTAGATTTTTTTTAAATAAATGAATGAATATGTGAAATGTCTGTGTGCAATAATAGTGTTTAACATGATACAATTATCTGTAAGGTCCCTCAGTCGAGCTGTGAGTTTCAAACGCAGATTTAACCAATAAAATAAAGCAGACATTGAATATCCCTTTGAGCATGGTGAAGTTATTAATTACACTTTGGATGGTGTATCAATACACCCAGTCACTACAAAGATACAAGGGTCCTTCCTAACTCAGTTGCTGGAGAGGAAGGAAACCGCTCAGGGATTTTACCATGAGGCCAATGGTGACTTTAAACCAGTTAGCGTTTAGTTGCTGTACTGGGAGCAAACTGAGGATGGATCAACAACTTTGTAGTTACTCCAAAATACTAACTAAATGACCAAGTGAACAGAAATTAGCCTGTACAGCATAAAAACAATTGTCTACTTTCCAACAGACCCTGGAGTCATTCACCTTTCAGCAGGACAATAACCAAAAACACAAGGCAACGTCTACACTGGAGTTGCTTACGACATTGAATGTTCCTGAACATGTATTGACTCGGGTGTGAATACTGATGTAAATTATATATTTGTATATTTCATTTTCAATACATTTTGTTACATTTCTGAAAACGTGTTTTTACTTTGTCATTATGGGGTATTGTGTGTAGGTGGGTGAGGGGGCAATCTATTTTGAATTCAGGCTGTAACACAACAAAATGTGGAATAAGTCAAAGGGTATGGATACTTTCTGAAGGCAAATAGGGTGTCATTTCAGACGCAACCCCGGTCTCAAAGCAAACACTCTGGACTCATGTCAGACTATAACTAGTCCAATGTCCACTGACTGTTTACCGAACAAGTACACTAGTTCTGTGACCACCATATTTAAATTTAGTCCTGTTGATCAGCTCTATGTATTTCAAGGGTGTTTTCACATTTCTGGTTGGCTTTGTAGATTGAACCCTCTCCTGTGGAGACCTGTGTGGGTATGTGTGCTTCCAGCTTGTGTAGGGGGACAATGCTGTTCCTGAAAGCCATGTGCATCCATAATAATACATCTGTCAACCAAACAATTGGGTATTCTTGGCCTACTTGTTTCGAGGAAAGAATGACATCACGTCTGTGTGTTCTGAATAAGCACCATATTATATATGCCGTTCCGCTCTAAAGTGTAGGCTAATCCCCAACAGTAATCTATTTTCCTTTTTTTCTGTGTGTGGATATTTGGTTAAAGCAACTCATTCACTAGAGTTGGTGTACAGTACATACAAATGTAGCCTAAAATAGGAATTTATAGGATTATGTACATAATAGTTGTACGTCTCGCATGCCAGACTAAACGCTTCCTAACCGAAACAGTTCCTTAGAGTTCATGCATATATTATGTCAACATTTTGTGTTTTGGACTTCGGTAAGGGTTTTTTCGGCTGTCTTGGATTCATTCTTAGTCAGAATTAATCTATTTTGAGAAATAGGCTACAGCGTCTCAAAATGGACAAACAGTACTATTGCTCCTTTTTTCCCTAATTTTTCAAGTGATGGTCTTGTAAGGGAGTATGCAAGCACACTCCTTCGGCTCGGCTAGCAGAGATTGGCTAGGCGCCAGCCGAACTGAAGCATGCTGACGCCTTAAGCAGCTGTTCAAAGAAAATATAGTCAATATAATACTCGGTAAAGGCTGCTGTTTTTTCTTTTTTTGTAGTTCACGTACTTTACTACAAAAATATTTTTTCATGTGATGTCTTTTCTTATCCAGAGACCCCAGCCCCACAAATCAGAGAGTGAATAAGAATGTGAATAATGATGTGAACCTACGAATCCAGAACCTCAACATTGTGATCAGGCACATCAAGAACTACTACCAGGTGAGCTCAGTTCTGTCTATCCACTTCCTGCTCACTCATCTCACGTGCCTTTTTTAAAATTTCCTAACCACTTTGAATGCTGCTCACCATATCAAATTATAGCTACTTACTAATGCACACCTCATACTCATTTACACCTCCTTCACGTGTAGAGCCAGGAGATGTGTGTAGTCTCTGATCTTGGTGATCAGACAGCAGCTGGTGTGTGAGAGCATCCTGGGGATTAGACCTGGCTGCTTGGGTGTGGTGGTTATCCCTGGAGGGATGTTTCTCTCATTGTTTTGTCTGCTGTCCTTACACTGACATCTCAATTATCAAACAATTACTAATACATGATGTCCTCTATGTTTTAATTAGTTAAATGTTCTGATGATAATCCTGTTGCAATATTTTTGGAAGGTAGAGGTAGGTCAGTCATGAATGACAATTAGCCTATATCAGAAACCAACAGTAGTCTTATCTTTTCTAGGTTACTGTAGGTTTCATCTCACAACCTGTAATTATAGTAATCTGGGAAAATGAATGCTTCCCCTCACTATCTTTAGATGGAGTAGGCTAGTAGTGTTTCATTATGAATCATGATCGCTCGTCCTCCCGTGGAAAGCTTTAGAAGAAACTATGCCGACCTTGTTATTCCACTGTAATTGAGTTGGTGAAATCCTCTACACACACGGTGAGACAGTGGAGAGTGACCCAACTGTTCTGGCTGACCTCTCTCAACACATTCCTTCTCTGTTTCCTCGGTTTCCCAACTACAGACGTCACACACTCCATTCAAATGCCGCCTTTGGCTGTAACACACCCACAGTCCATTCAGACACTTCCCGACCCTGCCGCTGGCTGCCCCGCCAGGTCCAAAGTTTCAAATCTGTGCCCGCTTTGTATGTTTATGGTGTTACCTGCTTCAGTTGTTCACACCGAACTAAGCAGTGTTGTGTTATCACCCCAAATACTGTATGGAGGTTAGCCTCGTATCCCTCTTTCAGTTTTACTTTCACACTCTGAATGTAAGAGGCTATTCCCATTGAAGAGCGTTCAATTCACATTAGCAATGAATGTCACGAGGTGAGAGACAGTCCGGGACATTCTTGTTTCGCAGTTAAAATGTACCGTAAATGTCACAGTAGCCACTAGCCAGTAGGCCAGCTAAGCATGCAAACTATTCACCTAGCTAACGTTATGCAAGCAACCTTTCATGCATCTACCGTATTCAACTCTTGATTAATGTGATAAAAACCTATTACACTCTTCAATAATGCAACAATTCACAAGCATGTGCCAACATTTCAATGGAATATTTTCTCATCATCCACATTTAATTTAGCTGCAAGACAAATAGCCAATGGCACAGCTGCTAGCTAGCTAACGTTAGCTAACATCAAGTAGGCCAAACTTCAGCATAGCAAAAATGTACGTTTACATCTCTAATACGAATATAAAAGTACAGTAACTGTATCGGTGTCATTCATATTATACAGAGCTAGGTAGCAAGATTAACAAAATGTCTACATTCTCCTCACACATAGCTGCGCTGTGTTATGCATGATAGTTTATCTATGTTTCCATACTCAATGTTACCGGGTAGCTTATACAAAATGCTGCCGTAGTTGAAAAATCCAACCTGCTCTTGGATATACTTTCTTTGTTCTCGATTTGGGGAAAAGGTTATACAAATGTATGTGTTCAGTTGCAAGTGGTGCAACAAATTTGAGGTGGCGTTCAAGATGTGAGAAATTCGCAAGTTTTAAAGTAAGTCAATTTGAAAAGAGCCTCATTCTCTAATTCTTCTGTTTGAAAGTAGATTTTGTGAGCTTAGTGGTTGGTTATAGTTGATAAAGCAATAGGAAACATAGATGGTGCCACTGATGCAGTGTTCTTAATTAGTTGTGTGACTGAAGAAACTCAGTAGCCCTTGTGACGTGCACATGCCCATGGCACTGGCAGGGAGGCCCCTTTCATTAGGTAGATAGGTCTGAGCCTAGGACACACACAATGCCGGGAGATGATGCCAGTATCGCATTATTCATTAGTACCGTGGCAAGGAAACACAACACGAAGCGGATTTAACTGCTTTAGGAAAACTACCTTAATGTTGGAAACATGTTTTCATCCAGAGTCTTATTTTCCAAGCGAAAGCACACACTATTTGACATGCAGCAGGTTTTTAAATAACCAAAGAGTTTGGTCTGCTTCGTGTTTTAATTTTTACACACACACACTAGGCTAATGAGTAACAGAGCTGTGTGTGTTCAGACCAGCGACTCGCCTTCAATATGAGTAGACTCACCAAGCCACATGGAAACTCAAAGGTTTCCTGTGTAAAGTTTTGCCATTTTCAGTTAACTTTTTCACTTTGTATTGAACGTTTAGAGTCAGATCCATGTGGTTGAGAGTCAACACTATAGGGCTTGATGGAGCAGGGTTCATATCTCTCTCCCCTGGTCTCTACAGAGGTCTCTGTCTGATCTAATAAATGATGGCCAGTGGAGGGGTGGAGAGATGTCTTCCCAGGTCCTGCTCCAACCCTGCTGTGGGAGTCTAGAGGCGGGGGGGGTTCACCACCCCTCCCTTCCCTCCTGACCAAGAATCAAGAACAGATGTGTTGTCTTTGCCTGGCCTGCCCTGTGGTCATCTGCCTCCCCTGTAGCCTACATATGTATAGTAGGGAGAAATGTGGGGGAGGTGGCTGGTGGTGTTTGATACTGTAAAGCCCCTCCAGGCGCCAGCTCCCTGAAGGCCTGTTTTAAGATTTCCGGGCCGTGCTAACAGAAACGGTTAGCTTTGGTAATGCATTAGGCCTCTCACTTTAGATTAGCCTTGTCTGGTGTTTTGTTTTCTAACTAAGTCACTCCAGGCCATGTCCTGGTTCACTAACCCCTCGGCACTCTGACCGCTAATGTCTAATTTCCCCTCAATCAGGCAGTTCTTGTTTAACACAGATATCACTGCCTCGTGTGTATGTATGTATGTGTGTGCTCGCAATGAATCTACTCTCCATTTGTTTCAGACGACTGATCGTATTAGTCCCAGTTGGGTTCTGTCCTTAACTCTGTGTGAAAGCAGTTAGCTAAAGAGTAAACTCACTTTGTCAAGCTGGATGGTTGTGTTCTGTTCCTGCCCCCAGGCCAGCAGGGTTGCTGGTCGCTTGTCTTCTGATGCATTATTATAGTTTGGTTGATTTGCTATGCAGTATGCTGATTACCATATATTAATGTAGATCGATCAGTGTCGTTGACATTTAACCTCAGGTTCCCATCAACCATTGCACAGATCTGTTTTGTACTTTACCATGATTCAATATTGACCCTGACGTTTGATCTAGGTTAATCCATGGCAATCCGCATAGCAAACCAACCAAACACCCTTTAGCTACCATTGAATGATCATGCAGCTCTCTGGTTGTAAGTCTCTCCCTCCTTCCCTACCAACCGCTCACCCCCTCAGGGTGTGCATGTTAGTACAGTAAGGGCTGGACGATGTGATATGATCACACAATTGACCATTGAAAAGAAGTTATGATCACACAAACATGCCCAGAAGGCCTGGCTAGATAAGATATGGTGAGCGTTGCAGACTAGCCTGTTGTATGTGTGAGCCACCATCTGAGAAAAACACTATGTAGGGAATAGTGTGCCATTTGGGTTGCAGTCAAATAAGTTGTAGTTAGATCAATCCTCAGCAGGATGTTGCTGTAGGAGGGTAGTATAGAGCACGACACAGCTTTGGAACCACTAATCTAAGGCACCAATCGTCTCTGTGTGTGTGTGTATTCGTCACACAGGAAATTCATTTGATATTGAGTTAAACTGAAAACAGTTTCAAAGCTTTGCCAAACACAGCTCAAAACTGACAAGCTTATAGAAAGCATGGCCTAGAAGGCAGTGTTACAGTCCGCCACACCAACCCCCAACTATACAGTACAACCTGGCAACTGGACCAAAAAGTATTATTTCCTTACCTTTCATCTGGACCCTATGCTGCTATAAAATATTTGAGTCTTGTACCTTAAGGATTGATAATACGTTTAAAACACCAGTTTACAAGTGAAAAGACCAGCCATTTTGTGTGTGTTTGTAGAATGAATGTGTGAGACTATTTCTGCGTGTCACAAGGGATGGGGTACTCCTGGTGGCATCCAAACCAGGATTAACAATAACTGCCAGATCTAATACTGGTTTAATACATATACCAGCTTAGCCTGGATTTCAGTCTAAACCTAAAGCATGTCTCACATTTGCTTGCTTAAGCCACCCAGACTGTTCTGGCAGTGCCCCAATTTCATCCAGGAATGGGAGACGGATGTGAAGATATTATGATGACTCTCATCCCATTGAGCCCCATACACACTGTAGGTCAGAGACAGCAGGCAGGGCCCCTATTCACTCACAGGGATCATCTGTGTCTGCATCCCCCGACTCCCCCCTTATATACTCTCCTCAAATTAGATTAGCTCCCAAATAACAATCTCTGTGCGCTGCACCATAAAGCGTCCTACCAAAACCTGGACAATGGGGACACGGGGGGGAGGGGTGACATTTTTTGGTTCCCTCCTCCTCACCCCGGCTA
Organism: Salvelinus sp. IW2-2015; assembly: GCF_002910315.2. Lineage (NCBI taxonomy): Eukaryota > Metazoa > Chordata > Actinopteri > Salmoniformes > Salmonidae > Salvelinus > Salvelinus sp. IW2-2015. Next base: position 11,421,969 of record NC_036849.1, on the reverse strand, counting down.
TTGTCTGGAGAGTCAGGGCACTCCACCCCACCCCCACCTCACTGTAACATGACTCCTTCATTCTCAGATGTGTTACAGGAGAACTGTTGTCAGTCAGGACACAGCTCTCAGGTCCTGCTGTATTATGCCTCAAGTACCTTCTATCCATCACCTGTGCTTTGTGTAGTTTGGTATGTGTGGTGCTCCTATAACCCTGCAAATGGACCTATACATGGCACAGGCATACATCTTTTGAATGCAGCCTAGTCTAGCTTGCAAAGGCATTAAGCAGATGGTTTTTGGCTTGGGTCTGTCTGTCTAGATTGGGCAGTGTAGAGTCCATTGCACTGCATTGCTGCTGAGGCTGGGGTTGAGGCATGGGGTACTCTGATTTGGCCTCCCGGCTCTCCTCTTTTCTATTTTCCCAGAGGTGTCCAGTTTCTTCACTGTTCACTGTTAGCTATGGTATTCAGCTGTAAAGCTCTAGAGACTAGCACAAGAGCCACAGGCATTCCCATTCTCCTTTCTTTTCTTCTCTCATCTCTCCTTTCGTCCTATTCCTTTTCCTACCTAGCACACTCTTGCTCGCTCTCACTCTCTCTGTCCTCAAGTATTTTCCTGTCTTTTGTTGTTACCTCTGAAGCCTGGATGTGTGTGGCTCCCCACCCCCCAGTGCAGGAAACCCCCTCCTGAGACCGCTGCCATGGGAAACAAAAACAAAGCCTCTGACTTTAATTTTGAGCTCTTGACATTCTCTCACTGATGCCTGTGCCCTAGATGCGGAGCACCATTCCCAGTCCTAGTGTTTTGGCCATTCTGACCTTTGGCTGGCGTGTCGTTTACCTGTATGTGGTGGTTGCCCTGTGGTTCAGTGGCTTATCAGCAGAGGAAAGGCTGACCTTTGTTTACGCTGACCCTCAACACGGAGGCCCCTCAGAGGTGTGTGCTTAGTCCCCTCCTGTACTCCCTGTTTACCCACGACTGCGTGGCCACGCACGACTCCAACACCAACTTTGCTGATGACACGACGATGGTGGGCCTGATCACCAACTAGACCTGGCAGTGTGGTGCCAGGACAACATCTCCCTCAATGTGGGCAAGCCAACTGAGCTTATCGCGGGCTACAGGAAACTGGGGGCCAAACACGCCCCCATTCACATCAACAGGGCTGTAGTGGAGCGGGTCGAGAGCTTCACTTTCCTCGGTGTCCACATCGCTAAGGACCTATAATTGTCCAAACACACCAAGACAGTCATGAAGAGAGCACAACAGTGCCCCCCCCCCCCCCCCCCSCCCCCAGGAGGCTGGAAAGATTTGGCATGGGCCCTCTGATCCTCAAAGTTCTACAGCTGCACCATTGAGAGCATCTTGACTGGCTGCATCACCGCTTGGTTTGGCAACTTCTCGGCGTCTGACCGCAAGGCGCTACAGAGGGTAGTGCGTAGAGGTCGACCGATTAATCGGAATGGCGACTTTTAATTAGGGCCGATTTCAAGTTTTCATAACAATCGGTAATCGTCGTTTTGGGACACCGATTATGGCCGATTACATTGCACTCCACGAGGAGACTGTGTGGCAGGCTGACTACCTGTTATGCGAGTGCAGCAAGGAGCCAAGGTAAGGTGCTAGCTAGCATTAACTTCTTGCCACTAGGGGGGTGCCATTTCGACATAGTCCAAATTCGTCTCCAAATTAAACTGCCTCGTACTCAATTCTTGCTCGTACAATATGCATATTATTATTACTATTGGATAGAAAACACTCTAGTTTCTAAAACCGTTTGAATTATGTCTGTGGGTGAAACAGAACTCGACTTAGAGCAATTTTCCTATGTGTATGTCAGAATTCAGAATTGTACTGGCTGTTCTGAGACCTGTGTATTAATTTGCCTGTCCTCTATTGGTTGAGATGCACTGCATACGCCTTCCCCTGGGTGTCAGCGAATAGGGAGACTTGAAATGGACTCTCTGCGTAGTCCCCAAAGGTTATAAATTGAATTGGAATCACGGTGGCCAATCTTTTGGATCTTCGCTCGGGCGCAAAGAGGAGCTTTGCGTATCGTTGTGGAAGCTCTGGTTTTAGCTCCTTAGATAATTCCGGTCATGTTTTTATTCGATATAAGCTTTAAAGACATCATAATCTTGTTATTTTGAACCGAATTATTTCAGTTTATATCAGTTTATTGCGATTTTCTGGCATTTCTTTGTGACGCACTTTCAAGAGTTGGACACTTTCCCTGTACATGCCGAACGTTAGTGGCCATTTCGACAGGACAAGAGGACATCTTTCGACCAAAAGACGATTAGACCGGAGAAAGGACACATTGCCRAAGATTCTGATGGAAGCTCAGCTAATAGTAAGAACTATTTATGCTGATAAATCGTTGTTCTGTTGAAAAATGTTAAACGCATAAGCTGCAATTTTTTTGGGGTAACTTCGCTTTGGCGCAACTTGTATTGCGCAGTAAGGTTAATTTTAAAAATGTAATTCAGCGATTGCATTAAGAACTAATTTGTCTTTCAAATGCTGTCCACGCTGTATTTTTTTGTCAAGTTTATGATTATTTAATGATTAGACTAAGTCACTCTCCAAGATGGCGCCTGACATTTTCTGCCCAGTTTAGCTACTTTTCTCATTGTATAACCACGATTTTTGTGGCTAAATATGCACATTTTCGAACAAACTCTATATGCATTGTGTAATATGATGTTACAGGACTGTCATCTGAAGAATTCTGAGAAGGTTAGTGAAAAAATTTATATATTTTGGTGGCGATAACGTTATCGCCCCCTTTGCCTTGATTTAATGCTGGGGTGATGTTAGCTCATGTGGTATGCTAATATAACGATATATTGTGTTTTCGCTGTAAAACACTTAGAAAATCTGAAATATTGTCTGGATTCTCAAGATCTGTGTCTTTCGATTGCTGTAGGCTGTGTATTTTTCAGAAATGTTTTAGGATGAGTATTTTGGTAATTGATGTCGGTCTCTGTAATTATTCCGGCTGCTTCCAACGCTATTTCAGATTGCAGCTGCAATGTACAACTGTGATTTATACCTGAAAAATGCACATTTAAAAAAAAAAAAACATATCCTATACCATAAATATGTTATCAGACTGTCATCTTATGAAGTTGTTTCTTGGTTAGTGGCTATATATATCTTTATTTAGTCGAATTAGTGATAGCTACTGATGCAGGGAAAAAATGGTGGACAAAAAAAAGTTGTGTCTTTTGCTATGGTGGTTAGCTAATAGAAATACATATTTTGTCTTCCCTGTAAAACATTTAAAAAATCGGAAATGATGGCTGGATTCACAAGATCTGTATCTTTCATTTGGTGTCTTGGACTTGTGATTTCATGAACATTTGATTATATGATATCCCTGTCGCTTTAGGCTAGGCTATGCTAGTCAGCTTTTTTGATGGGGGGGATCCCGGATCCGGGTTTGTGACTCTATAAAGGTTAAACTTATCTTCTAAAAAAACAATCAATCTTAACATAGTCACTAGTTAACTACACATGGTTGATGATATTACTAGTTTATCCTCTTTGGGATAGGGGGCAGTATTTTCACGTCCGGATGAAAAGTGTGCCCAAAGTAAACTGCCTGCTACTCAGGCCCAGAAGCTAGGATATGCATATAATTGGTAGATTTGGATAGAAAACACTAAAGTTTCTAAAACTGTTAAAAGTATGTCTGAGTATAACAGAAATTATTTGGCATGCGAAACCCAGAGGGCAAACCATCCAGGGGGGGAAAAAAATTGTCTAGATTTGAGGTACCTGGTTGCAGTTCCTATGGCTTCCACTAGATATCAACAGTCTTTAGAAATTGGTTGATGTTTTTCCTTTGAGAAATGAAGAGGTACGGCTGTTCAGAATGAGTGTCAAGCCAAGTGTACTCTTTTGTTTGGTGCGTGCTCCAGGTCACGTGCTCCACGTTGATTTTATCCACTATTGAACACAGTATATTCCGTCTCAAATTTTATAGATTATTTATGTTTTAGGATACCTAAGGATGGATTAGGAAAGTTGTTTGGAACAAGTTTACAGGTAACTTATTAGATAATTTGTAGTCATGTTGGGCGAGTTGGAACCGGTGTTTTTCTGAATCAAACGTGCCAAATAAATTGACATTTTGGGGATATTAAAAGGAGTTTATCGAACAAAAGGACCATTTGTGATGTTTCTGAGACATATTGGAGTGCCAACAGAAGATCTTCAAAGGTAAGGCATGGATTATATCGTTATTTCTGACTTTGTTGTCGCACCTGCTTGGTTGAAATATGATTTTCATGTGTTTGTATGGTGGGGTGCTGTCATCAGATAATCGCATGGTTTGCTTTCGCCATAAAGCCTTTTAGAAATCTGACATGGTGGCTGGATTAACAAGAAGTTAAGGTTTAATTTGGTATATTGCACTTGTGATTTTATGAAAGTTAAATATTTCAAATTTATTTAGTGCTCTGCAATTTCACCGGATGTCGTCAACGTTCTGCTCGCGAAACGTCTAGCCGTAACAGGTTATCGTGCGTGTCCTGCGTTGCATATAATCTATGCGGTGTGTGTTAATTTAATATATCATTGAATCACAGCCTACTTCGCCAAACAGGTGATTTAACAAGCGCATTTGCGAAAAAAGCATTCGTTGCACCAATGTGTACCTAACCATAAATGCCTTTCTTAAAATCGATACACAAGTATATATTTTTAAACCTGCATATTTAGTTAATATTGCCTGCTAACATGAATTTCTTTTAACTAGGGAAATTGTGTCACTTGCGTTGTGTGCAAGCAGAGTCGGGGTATATGCAGCAGTTTGGGCCGCCTGGCTCGTTACGAACTGTGTGAAGACCATTTCTTCCTAACAAAGACCATAATTAATTTGCCAGAATTTTACGTTATGAAATAACATTTAAGGTTGTGCAATGTAACAGCAATATTTACACTTATGGATGCCACCCGTTATAAAATATGAAATGGTTCCGTATTTCACTGAAAGAATAAACTTTTCGTTTTCGAAATGATAGTTTCCGGATTTGACCATATTAATGACCTAAGGCTCGTATTTCTGTGTTATTATAATTAAGTCTATGATTTGATAGAACAGTCTGACTGAGCGGTGGTATGCAGCAGTAGGCCTGTAAGCATTCATTCAAACAGCACTTTTGTGCATTTCCCAGCAGCTCTTCGCTGTGCTTCAAGCATTGCGCTGCTTATGACTTCAAGCCTATCAACTCCCGAGATTAGGCTGGCAAATAGTATAGAGAGGAATAGTCCTATAATAACTACAACCTAAAACGTCTTACCTGGGAATATTGAAGACTCAGGTTTAAAGGAACCACCAGCTTTCATATGTTCTCATGTTCTGAGCATGGAACTTAAACGTTAGCTTTTTTACATGGCACATATTGCACTTTTACTTTACATTTACATTTTTACATTTTAGTCATTTAGCAGACGCTCTTATCCAGAGCGACTTACAGTAGAGTGCATACATTTTATTACATTTTTACATACTGAGACAAGGATATCCCTACCGGCCAAACCCTCCCTACCGGCCAAACCCTCCCTAACCCGGACGACGCTATGCCAATTGTGTGTCGCCCCACGGATCTCCCGGTTGCGGCCGGCTGTGACAGAGCCTGGGCGCGAACCCAGCCCAGCCTGGGCGCGAACCCAGAGACTCTGGTGGTGCAGCTAGCACTGCGATGCAGTGCCCTAGACCACTGCGCTACACTTTCTTCTCCAAAACTTTGTTTCCAAAACATTATTTAAACAAATTGAACATGTTTCATAATTTATTTGAGACTAAATTGATTTTATTCATGTATTATTTTAAGTTAAAATAAGTGTTCTTTCAGTATTGTTGTAATTGTCATTATTACAAATATATATATAAAAATTGGCCTTTATTTTTTTTTATCAGTATTTGGTCCTCCAATAATCGGTATCGGCGTTAAAATCATAATCGGTCAACATCTAGTAGTGCGTATGGCCCAGTGCATCACGGGAGTCGAATTCCCTGCCGTCCAGGATCTCTATACCAGGCGGTGTCAGATGAAGGCCCCAAAAGTTGTCAAAGCTTCCAGCCACCCATGTCATAGACTATCTCTCTAGTACCGCACGGCAAACAGTACCGCAGCGCTAAGTCTCGAAGACCAAAAGGCTCGTGAACAGCTTCTACTCCCAAGCCATAAGACTGCTAAATAGTTTAGCAGACTATCTGCATTGACCTTTTTTTGTTGTTGCACTAACTCTTTTTGACTCTATGCACACACATTGGACTCTACTTACATTGACACTTCAACACAAACTCTCACACAACACGTGCACACAGGCACACATTCGCCACACACACACTTCCACACTCATCACATACGCTGCCACATACGCTGAGTAAACCTTGTGCTAGGGACTATAAACACAATGCCACATGTCTGAAGTGTTGGGGGAGTGTGCAATTGGCATGCTGACTGCAGGAATGCCCACCAAAGCTGTTGCTGGGGAATTGAATGTTCATTTCTCTACCATAAGCTGCCTCCAATGTTGTTTTAGAAAATGTGGCAGTACGTCCAACCGGCCTCACATAAGACAAATGGTGGTCACACCAGATACTGACTGGTTTTCTGATCCACGCCCCTACTTAAAAAAATAAATAAGAAATATCTGTGACCAACAGATGCATATCTGTATTCCCAGTCATGTGAAATCCATAGATTAGGGCATAATGAATCCATTTCAATTGCCTGAATACCTTATATGAACTGTAACTATGTAAAATCTTTGAAATTGTAGCATGTTATGTTTATTTTTTACATTTACGCTTAGGTCATTTAGCAGACGCTCTTATCCTGAGTGACTTACAAGAGCAATTAGGGTTAAGTGCCTTGCTCAAGGGCTTGGGGATTCAATCCAGCGACCTTTTCGGTTACTGGCCAACGCTCTTAACCGCTAGGCTACCTGCCGCCCATAGAGACCACTGACTCATAGCCTACATGGAGACCACTGAAGCGTTCCACTCCACTTATCTTCTGGTGATATGACATTCTGCACTACTAGATTCCATAATCTCTCGACTGTGTGGTGGCTTGTTGGTTTTAAAGACAGCTTTGTCACTGTGTGAATGAGGTTCTTAGTAGTCTACATGAACTCAGCAAAAAAAGAAACGTCCCTTTTTCCGGACCCTGTCTTTCAAAGATAATTCATAAAAATCCAAATAACTTCACAGATATTAATTGTAAAGGGTTTAAATACTGTTTCCCATGCTTGTTCAGTGAACCATAAACAATTAATGAACATGCACCTGCGGAACGGTTGTTAAGACACTAACATATTGCAGACGGTAGGCAATTAAGGTCACAGTTATGAAAACTTAGGACACTAAAGAGGCCTTTCTACTGACTCTAGAAAAACGCCAAAAGAAGATGCTCATCTGCGTGAACGTGTCTTAAGCATGCTGCAAGGAGGCATGAGGACTGCAGATGTGGCCTGGGCAATAAATTGCAATGTCCGTACTGTGAAACGCCTAAGACAGCGCTACAGGATGGACAGCTGATCTTCCTCGCAGTGGCAGACCACGTGTAACACCTGCACAGGATCGGTACATCCGAACATCACCTGTGGGACAGGTACTGGATGGCGGCAACAACAACTGCCCGAGTTAAACCAGGAACGCACAATCCCTCCAGTGCTCAGACTGTCCGCAATAGGCTGAGGGAGGCTGGACTGAGGGCTTGTAGGACTGTTGTAAGGTAGATCCTCACCAGCGGTGTGTCACAGCATCAGACTGAGCTTGTTGTCATTGCAGGCAATCTCAACGCTGTGCGTTACAGGGAAGACATCCTCCTCCCTCATGTTGTACTCTTCCTGCAGGCTCATCCTGACATGACCCTCCAACATGACAATGCCACCAGCCATACTGTTCGTTCTGTGCGTGATTTCCTGCAAGACAGTAATGTCAGTATTCTGCCATGGCCAGTGAAGACCCCGGATCTCAATCCCATTGAGCACGTCTGGGACCTGTTGGCTCAGAGGGTGAGGGCTAGGGCCACCCCCTGTCTCTTATACACATCTAGATGTGTATAAGAGACAGCTTCTGTTAGTCTGTTCGGTTTGTCTCAGTTGTTGAATCTTATGTCCGTACAAATCTTTACACGTTAAGTTTCCTAAAAATAAATGCAGTTGACATTGAGAGGATGTTTCTTTTTTTTTTCTGAGTTTATTTACCCAAGACCCCCAGAGCACTGGGCCGTGCGCAACAGTGTGTCTCTAAAACGTTAATCCGATTTATTCGTGATGACCGCAGTAAGGAGGCCCCAAGAGCAGTCTGAGATGTGACGTACCCTCTCTAATCTAGATAGTTATGAAGCCCCTGGCTGATCTGAAATGTATGAAGAACCCCAGATCTGACTAATGTGGCGAACCCTCTCTAGTCTAGATCCAGCCAGTCCACATCCTGATTGACTGCATGATTGGCTGAGTTATTTCAGGCCACAGGCAGCCAGTGTGTGTGGGTGGGTTTTCTGTTTTTAGTATTGATCTCAGATTGCTAAAGGCGGCAGCATGCTTCCGTTCAGCTGGCGGCTAGCCAATCCGAACGCGTGTGCTCACACTCCCTTGAAAGACCTTAGCTTGAAAAAATTTGAGACGCTGTAGCCAGTGCTTTGAGACATACTTCCTCAAAGTAGTCCCAATTTATCTGAACTCGAGTTCTGTCATTAATTTTGATGTTTTTGTCGGAGATCTTAGTCGCGCAATTTTTCATCCAAGATGTTTGATGCAGTATTTCTCCAAAGAATGTGCATGAAAACGAGTCGAAGAATCCCTACTGTTGACCAATCACCGCCGAAGGGGTGTGAATTCTGGCTACTGACTTCGGCTTGCCTTAGGGGGCACAATTTATTTTCTTAACAGCTGAAGAAACCCTTACCGAAGTCCAAAATGTCACAAAATGACTTCAAAATATATGCACAAACTGTTTCGGCTGGAAAGCATGTGGGCGATGTCTGTCTGCATTTAATTGCCATATGGGCGATTTCTGCCCTGACTGTGTTCGTTAACTGTATTTTGATAGGCATCTGTTTTACTTTAACACAACATTTGCTGCCAACCTGTCCTCTGTGGCACTGGGCCCAAACATTAGAGCAACATAATCAGGGCCATACACCCCATGGAGGGGTGACTTGGCTTCCTCTGTTCATAGCTTCAGGGGTCTGCTGCCACTGGACTATAGAAGCAACGATGCAGGCACTGACTGGTTTCCAGCAGCCAGGTTGCCCTAGGCTGTAGAGACGGGTGTACTGTACTCTGTAAAGGCACTAGACTAACATCAGCTCCAGCCCTGCTTGTACCCCATAGGGGCTTGGTCATCAAGTCACCCTATCCCAGTCAACCCATCCCTTATCACACCGACCCCCCCCCCCCCCCCAYACCTCTACACCCRCCACTCAGGGACATGATCATGTCAACCCACTCTGTCCCTCAGACCGTCACAGCACACTCAGCAGAGGAGAATGGAACAGCTGGGGAGGGTTCCACTAGACTGCGTCCCCTCAATGGACGCTGGGGGGGGGGTAGGGGAGTTTAGAGGTGTCATTGTACTCAGTCAATAAAGGAGAGGAGAAGTGGGGGGCGGGGTTATCATGGTGGCAGGAATGCCTCTTTCCAGCCTGCTGTTGCATTCACACTGAATGAGGAGTTAGTAGGCCTTGTGTTGGGTGTATCGGCTCTGAGAGGGACATACAGTGGGATTTATCAAGTGTGGGGTCTCGGACATTGCTTCAGTCTTATTCTTTGTTTGTCTTTCTTTTCGACTGGGGTGTCCTTGTCCCAGGTCTTTTGGCAAGAATCCTTAATGAGGTCTGGGCTATGAAATATGGCAGACAGCCCAAAATATTATTTTTATGTTTATGAATGATTTCACATGAATTTGTTACAGAGAAAAGTCTTTGAAATGTGAACAGCGGCGAACCTCCCAGTCAGCCTAGTGTTTGTTGCTGTCATGTGTCTGAGAGGCTGGGAAGACTAGGTACCCTATTTACTCACTCTGTCAAGTTTGAGCGTTTGTTTAATCCAGTGTTGAATAAGTTCTCGCTCTGTTCCTTCTTATTTTAGCCCCTTTGTCTTTTCAACGAATCACTCTGTCATCTCTGTTTTCTTAACAGTATATTTGTATCTGCACGGACAGTTATTCCCCATCTCTCAGCCTGTATGGTTTTCAAAGTGTATGTGATACTCTGTGGTTAGTGACTTAACTGTAGACTAGACGCCCAGGTGAGAAATAATTCAGCACCCTGTGACTAGAATTCTGAAGCTCTGATTGCAGCCACTGAAGCTCGGCTGATGCAATCAGTGCAGAGAGAAGCTTTCTGTATTATTTCAGAAGCATTCACAGAATGATATAGATGTTAAAATGTATAGATATGAGTGCTTACAGATGTGTAGTCAGTGCTGTGAGAGGAAGGCTGTCTTCCCCACAGGGAATATGGTGCAGGGGGTCAATTAGCAAGGGAGATGGGCCGCGTATATTGAGGGAATTTAATTGACAAGTTGTTTCTCTCTCACGTGTGTGCGCACACACACACACACACACACACACACACAGGGGAGTGTGCTTAGCTGTGTTATTGATCATAGCCTGGGTCAGCGGTCAGACCAAGGTGGGCATAGGGTGTGCACTTTTTAAATGGGTTGCTGGTACATGATGAAATGCTCACTCACCAGGCTGTTCTATTCAACAATGACTATTGATCCACTCTGGGATTTTTACTGCACATCCACTCAACCAAAATTGAGATAAAAAAAAAGATTGACATATCATTCTTTATTTGGTATGGAAATGGTATACACCTTACTGCACTTTTTTATACACTATTACATACCCTTTAAAAGTACATCTTAATTATATTGAAGGACCTGTGCCTTTTTTTTTTTAGCATTTTTCATTCACTGTAATGTGACAAAAACAACCCAGGTAGCCAGTGTGTACCCTGTGATGGAGACAGGTACTAATCTGTTTTCCAGTGCAGCCTGGTAATATCTTCAGTTATTTTGCTGTTTGGGTAGGTAGGTAGGTAGGGTGGCAGGTAGCAGCAGTTGGGTGCAGGGTGTTGGTTTGGCACACTGCCAGACTGTTCCTAGTTGTGACACCCTCGAGGGTCTCCAGCTAGCTAATTGTGTCCCCAGGCTATTGCGGAGTTCTGCTGCACAAAACTACCAGTTAGCTGCTAGCATACACCTAAAAGAAAAGTCCCTTTTTCAGGACCCTGTCTCAAAGATAATTAGTAAAAATCCAAATAACTTCACAGATCTTCACTGTAAATGGTTTAAATACTGTTTCCCATGCTTGTTCAATGAACCATAAACAATTAATGAACATGCACCTGTGGAACGGTCGTTAAAACACTAACAGATTAGACGGTAGGCAATTTAAGGTCACAGTTATGAAAAATTAGGACACTAAACAGGCCTTTTCTACTGACTCTGGAAAAATGCCAAAAGAAAGATGCCCAGGGTCCATGCTCATCTGCGTGAATGTGCCTTAGGCATGCTGCAAGGAGGCATGAGGACTGCAGATGTGGCCTGGGCACTACATTGCAATGTCCGTACTGTGAGACGCCTAAGACAGCGCTACCGGGAGACAAGGCGGACAGCTGATCGTCCTCGCAGTGGCAAACCACGTGTAATAACACCTGCACAGGATCGGTACATCCGAACATCACATCTGCGGGACAGGTACAGGATGGCAACAACAACTGCCCGAGTTACACCAGGAAGGCACAATCCCTCCATCAGTGCTCAGACTGTCCGCAATAGGCTGAGAGAGGCTGGACTGAGTGCTTGTAGGCCATGTTGTAAGGCAGGTCCTTACCAGACATCACCGGCAACAACGTTGCCTATGGGCACAAACCCACCTTATGCTGGACCAGACAGGACTGGCAAAAAGTGCTCTTCACTGACGAGTCGTGGTTTTGTCTCACCAGGGGTGATGGTCAGAGTCGCGATTATCGTCAAAGGAATGAGCGTTACACCGAGGCCTGTACTCTGGAGCGGGATCGATTTGGAGATGGAGGGGCTGTCATGGTCTGGGGTGGTGTGTCACATCATCAGACTGCCTGCAATGACAACAAGCTCAATCTCAACGCTGTGCGTTTACAGGGAAGACATCCTCCTCCCTCATGTGGTACCCTTCCTGCAGGCTCATCCTGACATGACCCTCCAGCATGACAATGCCACCAGCCATACTGCTCGTTCTGTGCGTGATTTCCCGCAAGACAGTAATGTCAGTGTTCTGCCATGGCCAGAGACGAGCCCGGATCTCAATCCCATTGAGCACGTCTGGGACCTGTTGGATCGGAGGGTGAGGGCTAGGGAGAGATACTGTTACTTTTGACTCCCCCCTTTTGTTCAGGGACACATTATTCCATTTCTGTTAGTCACATGTCTGTGGAACTTGTTCAGTTTGTCTCAGTTGTTGAATCTTATGTTCATACAAATAGTTACAAATGTTAAGTTTGCTGAAAATAAATGCAGTTGACAGTGAGAGGATGTTTTATTTTTTTGCTGAGTTTATAATGTGCTTGTGGGGCCTCATCCCATAGTACAAGAGCTTCATCCTTACTGTAGGGCTTCCCTAACGCAGCAGCACTGTTTATAGACTATAGTGTTGTCTTCTCCTCAGGAAAACTGTTTTGGGTGTGGTCTCTCTTCCTCTTATAATAACCTGGTCATGGAGCTCTGTCTATACAGCCCATTGTTTACAGTGTACAACTAAAATACAATACATTGGAATAGGAGGGAAGGGAATTCCTTTATTTTAAGTGCAATACCTAAATGTCTCTTGGATGAGATTGTCTCTGCTTTCTCCCAGTTACACAGTACACACATTAGTATGTACAGTTGAAGGCAGAAGTTTACATACACTTTGGTTGCAGTCATTAAAACTGTTTTTTCAACCACTCCACAAATTTCTTGTTAACAAACTATAGTTTTGGCAAGTCGGTTAGAACATCTACTTTGTGCAAGACACATGTAATTTTCCCAACAATTGTTTACAGACAGATTATTTCACTTATAATTCACTATCACAATTTCAGTGGGTCAGAAGTTTACATACACTAAGTTGACTGCCTTTAAACAGCTTGGAAAATTCCAGAAAATGGTGTCAAGCTTTAGAAGCTTCTGATAGGCTAATTTACATAATTTGAGTTAATTGGAGGTGTACCTGTGGATGTATTTCAAGACCTACCTTCAAACTCAGTGCCTCTTTGCTTGTCAACATGGGAAAATCAAAAGAAATCAGCTAAGACCTCAGAAAAATGTTGTATCCCTCCACAAGTTTGGTTCATCCTTGGGAGCAATTTCCAAATGCCTGACGGTACCACGTTCATCTGTACAAACCAGTAGAACGCAAGTATAAACACCATGGTACCACTTAGCCGTCATACCGCTCAGGAAGGAGACGCGTTCTGTCTCCTAGAGACGAATGAACTTTGGTGTGAAAAGTCAATCCCAGAACAACAGCAAAGGACCTTGTGAAGATGCTGGAGGAAACGGGTACAAAAGTATCTATATTCACAGTAAAACAAGTCCTATATTGACATAACCTGAAAGGCCGCTCAGCAAGGAGGAAGCCACTGCTCCAAAACCGCCATAAAAAAAAAAAAGCCAGACTATGGTTTGCAACTGCACATGGGGACAAAGTGTACTTTTTGGAGAAATGTCCTCTGGTCTGATGAAACAAAAATAGAACTGTTTGGCCATAATGACCATCATGATGGCCAAACAGTTCTGTTTGGAGGAAAAAGGGGAGGCTTGCAAGCCGACGAACAACATCCCAACCGTGAAGCACATCGGTGGCAGCATCATGTGGTGTGGGTGCTTTGCTGCAGGAGGGGTGGTGCACTTACCAAAATAGATGGCATCATGAGGTAGGAAAATTAAGTGGATATATTGAAGCAAAATCTCAAGACATCAGTCAGGAAGTTAAAGCTTGGTCACAAATGGTTCTTCCAAATGGACAATGACCCCAAGCATACTTCCAAAGTTGTGGCAAAATGGCTTAAGGACAACAAAGTCAAGGTATTGGAGTGGCCATCACAAAGCCCTGACCTTAATCCCATAGAAAATGTATGGGCAGAACTGAAAAAGCATGTGTGAGCAAGGAGGCCTACAAACATGACTGTTACACCAGCTCTGTCAGGAGGAATGGGCAAAATTCACCCAACTTATTGTGGGAAGCTTGTGGAAGGCTACCCAAAACATTTGGCCCAAGTTAAATAATTTAAAGGCAATGCTACCAAATACTAATTGAGTGCATGTAAACTTCTGACCCACTGGGAATGTGATGAAAGAAATAAAAGCTGAAATAAATAATTCTCTACTACTTTTCTGACAATTCACATTCTTAAAATGATGTGGTGATCCTAAGACAGGGTATGTTTCCTAGGATTAAATGTCAGGAATTGTGAAGAACTGAGTTTAAATGTATTCGGCTAAGGTGTATGTAAACTTACGACTTCAACTGTATGTGGTGCTTTTGAAGCAGCCCTGGCGGAGTGGATGGAAGCAGGAGTCCTGCTGTTCCCATGGGCTGTCTGTGATTGGAAGAGAGAGGCTCTGTGATTGGAAGAGAGAGGCTCTGTGATTGGAAGAGAGAGGCTCTGTGATTGGAAGAGAGAGGCTCTGGGGATTGAAGAGAGAGGCTCTGTGATTGGAAGAGAGAGGCTCTGTGATTGGAAGAGAGAGGCTCTGTGATTGGAAGAGAGAGGCTCTGTGATTGGAAGAGAGATGCCTGGGGGAACATTCTCTGACTGTTACTGTGTCGAGCCCAGCACTGGTCGGAGCTACCTAGCCTGTCTCTGCTGTCTCCTTGATCTTGGTTGGTTGGGGAGGAGGAGAGGAGGCTGAAGCTTTTGCTTTTGTCTCAACCTTTCACTTGTGCTTGCTTTCACTTGCTGACTCGTCTCACTCCTAATGACGTACATGTAGAATTTGAAACACTTGGTCTACAGCTTCTCCATCAGCTTAATGTGAATAGCCTATCGGTCTCCAAATAACCATCATATGTATTTATAAAGCCCTTCTTACATCAGCAGATATCTCAAAGTGCTGTACAGAAACTCAGCCTAAAACCCCAAACAGCAAGCAATGCAGGTGTAGTAGCGCCATCATGCCAAAGGTCCAGAAAAACAAACAAAAACACGTGGCCTATGGATGTCCTAGATTGCACAGCTCTGTATTGTTCTGCATAGCAACAGAGGAAGAGGAAATAAGGCCCAGGCAAAATTATTTGATTTTTCCCCCCCAAATTTCTGGCCAGTGATCTTTCTTTGACCCTCTGGTCCCAACACATCTTCAAAGCCATTCCTCCCAATGATGGTTCCATAATGTTACTGAGCTGTAGATGATGATCATGAAGTCATTTTCTTTCTCCTCCCCACTTCCCTGTTTAAACAAAGGTAGATTTTACAGTTGAGGAGATGGCTGTTGTCAAGGGACACGTCTACCTATTGCACAATACACACCTGCGCACACGAAGGGATGAGGTCAGCCAAAAACTATTTTTGTTTTTGTACTGAAGGAGTTACCATTGTTGGGTGGGTAATGGAGAGAGGGTAGGAGAGGAGAGATTTGACTCCAGTACCTGAACATGACCTCACCTGTTCCTGCAGGCTGAAATCGATCTGCACTAATCAATAATGTAAACCAGACAACTTAGTGTGTCCCAGCCTGTTTTCCACTAACATGGCTGATAAACCAGTGTTGTGTTCAGTTGGGCCTACCATAGCATCTCCATCACCCTTTTAAACGGTAAACTGAAAATATATATATTTTCTGATTGGACAAGTCCAGGTAGTCCCTCCCTCCCTGTTTGTCATTTCAATTATAATTTTTATTTTATTTGTGCCTAATGATTATGACCCAGTACTGGAAAAAACAAGGCAAATATCTCCATCAATAAGGTCTAATTAGAGCCTTGAAGGCACCATCTGCCTGGCTGTTGTCATGTTTAATTTACACTGGTTTGGTTTCTCTTATGCTGATTGAGATGATTTGGACTAGCTGACAGCAGGAGTTGACCAGGCAAAGAGATTATGCTTTCTAAATGACACCCTATTCTCTTTATAGTGCGCTACATTTGACCAGAGCCTAGTCAAAAGTAGTGCACTATAAAGGGAATATGGTGCCATTTGGGTTGTAGACAGAGATAGCTAGGGAACTCTATTTAGCTATGCATCATAGCCAACACCTGCAGCTACTGTTAGTGTCCTCACTGGCCCGTCCTCCAGGGGGTAAACCGATAGGCTGCCGTTCTCCCTCAAGTTCCTCTCGATGATCACCTGCCTGCTGAAACAACATGATGGCTTGAGCCTGTAACACCCTGTAACACCTCTACAAAGCCCCAGTGCTAGCCATATTATACAAATATTGTAATGGGAAATTGTTTAATGATGTTGCTTCCCTAAATTGATCTATTTAAGTATTAATAGGTGTTTTCTAAAAAGGCCTGGGGGTGTGATGGATAGAACGTAAGCCTGTGTTTGAATATTGATGAGGTGTAACAGAATAACAGACATATGGGGCCCTCTAGTCAGACAGTCTGTTTTTTATGGCCATAAGAGGCTCCAGTCCAGATGCACCATGCTTATTTACTAATGTTGCACCCAAACCCAAGCATCTGTTAATAACACAGAAGTAGTAAAGTCTTGCTCAATAAAGATGTTGATTAAATAAGGCAGAGTTCCCACAGTTACAAAACATGCTAGAGTGATCCCTATCCACAAGAATGGCCGAACAACCAACAAGGTTAACTATAGATGTGTCTATTTTGAGTGTGCTGTCTAAAGTGCTGGGAAAAGTAATTTATGAACAGAGGAATAGATCAAGACTAATATTCTTGGTCTGGTTTTAGAAAGTCCCACTCCACTGACACATCTATTGTTTTTAACATACTTTATTAGGGGAGGCGTGAGTGAGGGGGTCAGAACAGCAGGTCCGGGACAAGATGGCATGACCTGTGAACAGGTTAGTGTTCCATAGCCGCAGGCAAAACACCAGAAACTGGATCAGCAGCACGAGAAGGTAGCACGACTGATGAACAGGTTAGGGTTCCATAGCTGCAGGCAAAACCGTGGAAACTGGATCAGCAGCACAACCAGATGGACTGGGGACAGGAACAGCCAGGAGTCATCAGGTCATGTTGTCTTGAGGCATGGTCCTAGGGCTCAGGTCCACCGGGAGGGGAGAGAAGGAAAGTGTGAGATGGGAGAATTAGAGTAGAGTACCTAAGATTACACAGGACATCAGATAAGACATGAGAATTGCACCAGATATGACAGACTGACTCTAGCCCCCCGGCATATAGACTATTGCAGCATAGATACTGGAGACGGGAGATCGGGGAACACTGTGGCCCTGTCCGGGACAGGGCCAACCAGGCAAGATATAAACCCAACCACTGCCAAATCACTTTCTCCACACCACTAAAGGGATATCAACAGACCACTAACTTACTACCCTGAGACAAGGCTGAGTATAGCCCACGTAGATCTCCCCCACTACATGAGCCCGAGGACAGGAAGGGCAAGCCAATGATTGAGCCCCCGTAATAGGGTCAGAGGCAGAGAATCCCAGTGGAGAGAGGGGAGCCGGCCAGGCAGAGACGGGAAAGGTGGTTCGTCACTCCAGTGCCTTACCATTCACCTGCACACCCCTGGGCCAGACTACACTCAATTATAGGACCTACTGAGAGATGTCTTCAGTAAAGACTTAAAGGTTGAGACTGAGTCTGCGTCTCACGTGGATCGGCAGACCATTCCACAAAAATGTACCTCTATAGTCAAAATATCTGCCTCCAGCTGTTTGCTTAGAAATTTTAGGAATAATAACGAGGCCTGTGTGTTGTGACCGTAACGTACGTGTAGCTATGTACTGCAGAACCAAATTGGTGAGAGGGATAGGAGCAAGTCCATAATTTGTACGTTAATTTGTAGAACTAGCGTCACTGTTTTGTTTTACTTTTAAACATTTGCTGCCATCCACTTCCTTATGTCTGGAACACAGGCTTCCAGGGTAGGCAATTTTGGGGCTTCACCATGTTTGATCGAAATGTACTGCTTGTGTGTCATCCGCATAGCAGTGAATGTTGACATTGTGTTTCCGAATGACATTACCAAGCGGGAAGATAGAGAACAGTAGTGGTCTTAGAATGGAACCTTGAGGAGCACCGAATCTTTCCATTGATTTGTCAGGGGACAAGCCATCCACAGAGACTAACTGATATATTTCTGACAGATCAGATCTGAACTTGTCCGCGTAAACCAAATGTGGTTTCCAATCCCTCCAAAAGAATGTTGGGCTCGATTGGTGTCGAATGCAGGACTAAGGTCTAGGAGCATGAAGATACACACGTTAACAATATGAAATCAGCCTGCTCTCGTAATTGATTTTCTATGCAGATGACTGCTCTACTGGTGTCCCATAAGAACAAAGCCTCAGTGGAAAAGATCTTTAGTGCAGAGTTATCCAATATCAGTAAATTCCTTTCAGAAAACCTTTCTCTGCATATTGGAAAAGATAGAATCCAGAGTAAAGCTTAAAGGTCCCCTGGTTTTAGTGTCCACGTGGGCAACTCAGTGGTTACACAAAAAACCTTGGTCAGCTACCTTGGGTGTGAATTGGTTGGGTACTTGACTGGTGACACTATGGCCGTGAAGGTTTTGACAAAGTAAACCACAAAATTCTATTCCAATCTCGGACCTCAAAATATCTTGATAGTGACAGCCTAATGACACTGACAGGTGCGCTAGTTCAGTATCACTTTTATGCGTGCACATCATGGCTCACCAGCATCCCTAAACAGCTAAAAAATAAGCTACAGACCAGCCAAAACAAGCTGGTGGAAACTGTGCTTAACTCCCTCCTCGTACTCATCGAAGGTTGAGCATTTTAAACAGCTAGTCTAGCTATCTGTAGAGAAAAGGGTAGAGTATCTTGTAAGATCACCTTTTTTATATACTGTCACGGTTGAGTGGAACAAACTACCACAGCAACTCAAAGCCATGCCGAGCATAACTTCATTTTAAAATAATGTAAAAATCTGGCTAATCAAGGAATAGAACAATTGTTTCATGTCTGGATCTATGTCATGTATCTCTATGTTTATCTATTTGCACCATGGAATTTATGGACTACCAGGGGAACTAAGGACAAGCAACACCTGGTGACATTTTCACTGAGCTGCTGCTAGTGTAAGATGAGGAGCCTAGCAGGCAGTTAGACTCGGCTCTGTTCTGCTGTTTCTTTACCGATCTTGTGCTCTGGCTTTCTAGTTCAGTGCATTTGAAACAGAGACGTGGGGGGTGTTTTTTGTGTTAGAGGTTTCTCAGGATGACGTGGGTAACAAATGGAATGTCCAACGGTTTTCACCTGACAATAGAGCTGTAGCTAGGCTGGGGCCTCTGCCAAAGGTCTGCTGCAATAGAAGGGAGGGAGAGTGAAAGTAGTCATTACCCCACACCACCACCACCCAGCCCCTCTATACAGAAGGCCCCTCCCTTGTAGTGGCGGCAGGCCCTTTGATTCTCCCCCAGGCCTGTCTATTCTAATGCCTCCAGAGTCCAGTGAAACCTGTATGGGAAAGGAGGGAAAGAGAAGGAGTAAAGATGTCATAGTAACTTCTGTGCTAATGCTCTCTTGCTATCGCTCTCTTTTTCTCTCGCACTCTCTCTCTCAGAATGAGGCTAACCTGACCCTAATCTTTCAGTTTTCCCTTTTTACATATCCTGCAGTATTACCTGAAGACAGTTAAATTCTCCAACAAGAGTCACGTTGTTCACTTTACTACAAGGAGTTGTTTGAAGCATGTGCCTGGGGTTTACAGCAATAACCATTACAGGTGACCTACCAGTGTCAAGTTGTGTGGGTGTAATGTTTTCTATGTAGGTGTGTGTTTGAACGAGGAGCTAAGGTCATTTGGACGTGTTGGGTCTGGTTTACTGTGTCTGTGTGATGTGTTATAGCTTGTTACCAAGGTGTCCATTGTTCCTCTGGTCCATTCTCTCACACAGACAAACATTGAGCATTCCATTTGTTACCCATGTGAGTGACAAACGAGAGAACAAACAGTATGTACATGCATGCACGTGTTGTATGTATGTGATTGTGTTCCTTCCTGATTCCCAACAAAAAATGTTTTGTGTGTTATTACAACCCTGCCCATATTCTCTCTCACTAGGAGATTGTTACAGCTGGGCAATGCATTGGTTACTGTATGAACTCCCCTCCTCCCCAAACGTGTTCTCTACAAACTGAAAATGGTCCTTTCCATCAATATTTCCTGTCTGTGTTTAATACGTTTCCCTTTCCCACCTTGCTGTGGGTCTCTGTTCAAGCTCTGTTAGCGACTTCACCCTTCAAATTCATGCCAGTGGAAGCTTCCTGTTCTGTTCTAGCTGAAGTCTGTGGCTTTATTAGTTAGCCTAGTTAACCCCTGCACTGCGTTTCAAGTCGACAGTACTTCTGCTGCAATGGTTTCCTTCCTCTGGTCCTGCTCTTACTTAATCCGGTATGTTCTCCTCTGTGTTTTCAGGACAGTCTCCAGCAGCTCATCCTGATGACCCTGCCTAATGTGCTGACCATCGCGAAGGACCCCCTCTCAGGTACTGTGGTGCTCATTCTCTTGTTCACAAACTCACAACAAGCCTCGGGTAGCTACGCCTCTAAATCCAGTTGGCTAGCTGGCTAGTGCAATATTTAAGTTAGGGGTCCCCATCTCTTGTTCACACTCACAATAAGTGCTTACAAATGCCTTTACGTATTCCCTTGTAATCTCGGTCCAGATACTGTTCTGAATGAGGGCCTGTTGGGGTGGAAAGGATGCACATGTTGTGGCCTTTTACTGGAGTCAGTCAGGAAGTGGGAAAGGCAGGAAAAGTCCTTTGGAGCCCTTCTATCTATAGGAGGCTAATCAGGCCATGGAGAGTGCTGAGTGTGTGGGCTCTCCGGCCTGGTGTCGACAACCTCGCCAGCATAGACCTGATATGGCTAGATGTGGCTATGGAGACCGTCAGACCTTATATAGTGGGTGTGAAAGGTCAGAGAGGGCTGCTGTCCGCAAGATACAGGTATAGCTGGGGATAGTTCACCTAAGGCTACTATGGTATATTGAGCCTTGATGGGACCATCTAGTCTGATTAGTAACAACTAAACTTTTATGAGAAGGAAGAGTTGTTTTTGTTTCCTCATCTAATTTTAATCTCTGAACCCAGAACCGTATATTGTGTACACTACTCTGTCATGAGTTTAAATCTAGCTAGTGTGGTTTATTCCGCCTCTGTCCCATATGACTTTTTTGAAACTCCACCTAGCTAGATGACTCCATAAAGCTAATACCCCGTAGTTTACACATACTCTATGTAGTTCATGTATGTACTTGCCGTGCGGTACAGTATGCATGAATGAATAAAAGGAACACCAGACCAGTTATTTCTATGGCTTTTGTAACTGCTGGCGTGAGAGTAGAGTATCTCCAGGATAATGACGTCATGTTTGAAGTGTTCAGCTTCACTGCCAGACAATGTTGTTCCTTCTCCTCCCGGTGGCTAGGCCTTTCATGGGTTGGGCCACTACCATGCCGCTCGCATGCTTGTTTTGCATGTTGGTTCCTGCAACTGTCTGTCTGTCAGACACACAAATAACTTATCAGGACCCATGTGGCTTATTTTTTTATTTTCCTGTCGGGAGCCAAGTTATCTAGATCTAGGCCTCTTGATTGGTTCCGTATGAAAACGTGTTTAGCAATCAAGGACAATAGTGGTCTAACATTGAATGGTGGAGTTGTTGGGAGGCTTTAGCTGTAAGCCAGCCTTGGTATGTGAACTGAATCTCAATATTGGTTAATGGGGTATGTGTTAATATTATTGTGTGTGGATTGACGCGTTATGTTTGTATTGAATGGCCTTAGGAAGTTAGCTTTTCCATGACTTCCTATGTTAAGTGTAGATTAGAAACAGTGAAAAGCTCCTCTCAGGGTTACAGCACTGCCTGCCCTGTGTACCTCTTTTGTCTTTTTAGTTGGTCTCAATGGAATAAGGGCAGAGCTGGGTCGCAGACAGGGTCTCCCTGGCAACAGTGTTGCCCTTTCCCCAGAGTGTTGATCAAGCTTTTTTTAAGTCCCTTCCAGGCCCAAGGGGATGGACACACACACACACACACACACACACACACACACACACACACAGCTGATCCCAGACAAACCCTGCACAAAACGACATGGTAAATACTTTTTTACAATCATGTGTCTTTCAAAAATTAAGGGCTTGCTACGTCCACAAAAACACCCAAACGTAATCCTGAGCTGTGTCAGATTTTAATGATTGACCCACTAACTGATGGCATCCTACCCATCAGTGATGGGAGAGATTTTCCAGCCCACTGGTGTAAGAACTGGGGGGATGGGAGAGGTCCACAAAACTGTCATTTGGGATTTGCTGCCTGCCTGGCAGGTTGACGTTTATTGGGATGACGCTTGTCATTTCCTTTATGATTGATGAGGATCTTCATATTGCAAATGGACGGTCCCTTACTGGACGTCTGCGAGTGTTTTATTAAAATAGGCCGAAGGCTTCAGGTCGTCCCCCTGGACGCGGTGTTCCGGGAAGTAAAAAATAAAATACGTTTCCTGGGCAATTGGTTTCCGCAATATCAAATTGTAATTAAAAAATAATTATTCTGCTCTTCCGGAATATTCCACCAGCTGGCTGTATATGGCAAATGGACATGGCCGTTTCTCGTAAACGGAAAAGACTTCAAACGAAACTCGGTGAGCACAGGGGTGGCCAAATGTACTTTTAGCCCAGAAACAAGATGGCATCGAGGCCACAACGCTCTTTGCGTTAATGCACATTTTGTGGGATTGAAGGTTGAAAACAGTAATACAGTGTTAATTTGACCGCTTCACGTCAAAGTACATAAACCTACGATGTAAGGAAAAATACAGTTGAAGTCGGAAGTTGACATACACCTTAGCCAAATATATTTAAACTCCGTTTTTCACAATCCTGACATTTAATCATTGTAAAAATTCCCTGTCTTAGGTCAGTTAGGATCACCACTTTATTTTAAGAAGGTGAAATGTCAGAATAATAGTGGTGTGATTTATTTAAGCTTTTATTTCTTTCATCACATTCCCAGTGGGTCAGAAGTTTACATACAATCAATTCGTATTTGGTAGCATTGCCTTTAAATTGCTTTAACTTGGGTCAATTGTTTTGGTAGCCTTCCACAAGCTTCCCACAATAAGTTGGGTGAATTTGCCCATTCCTCCTGACAGAGCTGGTGTAACTGAGTCAGGTTTGTAGGCCTCCTTGCTCGCACACGCTTTTTCAGTTCTGCCCACACATTTTCTATAGGATTTTAGTCAGGGCTTTGTGATGGCCACTCCAATACCTTGACTTTGTTGTCCTTAAGCCACTTTGCCACAACTTTGGAAGTATGCTTGGGTCATTGTCCATTTGGAAGGACCATTTGTGAACAAGCTTTAACTTCCTGACTGATGTCTGAGATGTTGCTTCAATATCACATAATTTTCCTACCTCATGATTCCATCTATTTTGTGAAGTGCATTTACATTTACATTTAAGTCATTTAGCAGACGCTCTTATCCAGAGCGACTTACAAATTGGAAAGTTCATACATATTCATCCTGGTCCCCCCGTGGGGAATGAACCCACAACCCTGGCGTTGCAAGCGCCATGCTCTACCAACTGAGCCACACGGGACCACCAGTCCCTCCTGCAGCAAAGCACCCCCACAGCATCATGCTACCACCCCAGTGCTTCACGGTTGGGATGGTGTTCATCGGCTTGCAAGCATCCCTCTTTTTCCTCCAAACATAACGATGGTCATTATGGACAAACAGTCAGAGGACATTTCTCCATGTGCAGTTGAAAACCGTAGTCTTTTTTTTTATGGTGGTTTTGGAGCAGTGGCTTCTTCCTTGCTGAGCGGCCTTTCAGGTTATGTCGATATAGGACTCGTTTTACTGTGGATATAGATACTTTTGTACCCGTTTCCTCCAGCATCTTCACAAAGTTCTTTGCTGTTGTTCTAGGATTGATTTGCACTTTTTCGCACCAAGTACGTTCATCTCTAGGAAACAGAACGCGTCTCCTTCCTGAGCGGTATGACGGCTGCGTGGTCCCATGGTGTTTATACTTGCGTACTATTGTTTGTACAGATTAACGTGGTACCTTCAAGCATTTGGAAATCGCTCCCAAGGATGAACCAGACTTGTGGAGGTCTCCAATTTATATATTTTTTCTGAGGTCTTGGCTGATTTCTTTTGATTTTCCCATGATGTCAAGCAAAGAGGCACTGAGTTTGAAGGTAGGCCTTGAAATACATCCACAGGTACACATCCAACACATCCAGGTACACATCCAATTGACTCAAATGATGTGAAATTAGCCTATCAGAAGCTTCTAAAGCCATGACATAATTTTCTGGAAGCTTCCAAGCTGTTTAAAGGCACAGTCAACTTAGTGTATGTAAACTTCTGACCCACTGGATTTGTGATACAGATTATTTCACTTATAATTCACTGTATGTAAACAATTGTTGGAAAAATTACTCGTGTCATGCACAAAGCA
Organism: Salvelinus sp. IW2-2015; assembly: GCF_002910315.2. Lineage (NCBI taxonomy): Eukaryota > Metazoa > Chordata > Actinopteri > Salmoniformes > Salmonidae > Salvelinus > Salvelinus sp. IW2-2015. The sequence continues at coordinate 11,397,334 of NC_036849.1, read as the reverse complement.
GATGTCCTAACCGACTTGCCAAAACTACAGTTTGTTAACAATACATTTGTGGAGTGGTTGAAAAACGAGTTTTAATGACTCCAACCTAAGTGTATGTAAACTTCTGACTTCAACTGTATAACCATCCATTTATCTATCGTAGTTTACGAGAATTCGTACAAAGTCAATTTCATGATGCTTAAATAAATTTTGTTTTTAAGTTGAGGCGTGTTCAGGCGATACCATTAAGGCGGATTTTGGGTGGTCCATGTGATTTTTCTGTTCTCTCTCACACACACAGTCAATATGGAGTGACATAGTGTGGGGCTTACAGACACACAGAGCCTGCAATAGTTACCTGCGTTCGAACCATCAAAGAACCGTCAGACCTAGAGCTCTGAAACTTTAGAGCTTAAGTCGGTAGTGCACGGTGAGTTGTGTCTCTAGAAGGTTCTCAGGCTGAGAAACAGCCTCGTCCATTTGCAATGTCTTCAATTCATTTAACATCGCAAAAATGACGACATTTAGAGAAGTACAAGAATCACAAGACTAGGTACATTGAACAATGTCAATGTCAGAACTGGACCCGCGGCTCCAATTTAAAAATAAAATAATAATGGTTTTAACAGAAGGCGCTATGAATTGTGGGCCGGCTTTGAAATATGCGATAGTTGGCTTCTAAAAGAGTTGGACAAAGTAAGTTTGTCAGTATGTATAAGTTTGGTGTCAGTATGATATCTTATTGACTGATGACTGACTTGATGACAGTATAATATATTGGCATTGTGCGTTTTACATTGCGAATGGACAGTGTACATTTCCATTGTATTTAATGAGGGATTTCCCATCACCAAATAGACAGGCTGAAATCAACACCAACGAGTGATGGAGAGGAACCACTATCACTGCTCGGCCATCCCGAGTTCAACAAGCCAGTCAATTGGGCATTTCTGCAGTATATTAGAGCATGTCCAATTCGTGATGCTAAATGCCCATTGTAATACATTGCAAATGGACAGTGTACAATTATACATTTCCAATATATTTAATGAGGGATTTACCTTCACCAAATGGACAGGCTGAAATCAACACCAACAAGCGATTGGACAGTGTCCAATTACACACATGCTATATTGTCAGTGTGAACATGTTCTTCTGCAAGTTAACAATGTCCATTGCCAATGTATATCCATAAGTACTTCCCATTACGAAATGGACATGCTGAATCAACACGCATGAGAAATTCTGACTTCCTGTGATCAAATAGATCTTCTAGGTTGATTCAGGGCTTAACATAGTGATGTATATCATTTGGTCAGTATATAGGCCATCTCGACATTATATATGCCATTTGGACATTATATATGCCATTTGGACATGGTTCACTGACTTTTGGGCTCTGGCTAACTCTGGCTAACTGATCATATATGACAAAGGCCTTTTGGGCAAACTGAATATAATAAGAAAAATGTAGTCTGGTTACTACATATATATATAATTGACAAGAAAAATACATTTTGAAAAATGGTACAAAACATACTTGATATGAGGGTTTACAATTTAGAAAAAAATTAGATTTAGAAAATTTCACCCTTGAGCCCTGACTTTGACCATTTCCCATATGAAATCCTACAAAGGAGCGCGCTCACCCCCTCAGGGATTTTTGGATAGTGAGACCTGGCATTTGCCATGTTCCGCTTGCAGTATGTTTTTGATGAACTGCCGTCCATTTGAGTGGTGTTTGCGATTTGTGTATATGGTTCGCCCAATGCCAATAAGTAGCCATTCATTTTTGTCCATTTCATGGGGGTCTTCCCTTACCACTAGATAGGCCTGCTGAAAAGCCAATTGGCTATACAGTGCCTTCAGAAAGTATTCACACCCCTTAACTTTTGCAGATGTTGTCTTACAGCCTGAATTAAAAATGTATTAAATTGAGCTTTTGTGCCACACAATACCCCATAATGTCAAAGGGAATTATGTTTAAAAATGTATTAAATGATAGCTGAAATATCTTGACTCTAACAATTAAACCCCTTTGTTATGGCAAGCCTAAATACGTTTAGGAGTAAAAATATGCTTAAGTCAAGTTGCATGGATTCGGTGTGCAATAATAGTGTTTTAACAATTTTTTAATGACTACCTCATCTGTACCACACACATACTTTTATCTGTAAGGTCCCTCAGTCGAGCAGTGCATTTCAAACACAGATTCAACCACAAAGACCTGGGAGGTTTTCTAATTGAATGTTCCCATGTCTAGTTAGTCTTGACTTAAATTGGCTTTAAAATCAATGGCAAGACTTGAAAATGGCTGTTTAGCAATGATCAACCACCAACTTGACAGTGCTTGAAGAATTTTGAAAAGAATGTGCAAATATTGTACAATCCAGGTGTGCAAAGCTCTAAGAGACTTACCCAGAGACTCACAGCTGTAATTGACGCAAAATGTGATTCTAACATGTATTGACTCGGGTGTGAATACTTATGTCGATTTGATATTTCTCTTTCATTTTCAATAAATTTGCAAACATTTCTCTAAACCGGTTAGTCGAGGTAATATGTACATGAAAGTAGAGTTAGTGACTATGTTAACAGAGAGTAGCAGTAGTGTAAAAGTAGGTTCTGGGTAGCCCTTTGATTAACTGTTCAGGAGTCTTATGGCTTGGGAGTAGAAGCAGTTAAGAAGCCTTTTGAACCTAGACTTGTTGCTCCGCTACCGGTTGCCGTGTGGTAGCAGAGAGAACAGTCTATGACACGGGTGGCTGGAGTCTTTGACAATTTTTAGGGCCTTCCTCTGACACCGCCTGGTATAGAGGTCCTGTATGGCAGGAAGCTTAGCCACAGTGATGTACTGGGCCATATGCACTCACCCTCTAGAGCCTTGCGGTCGGAGTCCGAGCAGTTGCCATACCAGGCAGTGATTAAACCTGTCAGGATGCTCTCGATGGTGCAGCTCTAAAACCTTTTGAGGATCTGAGGACCCATGCCAAGTCTCCTGAGGAGGAATAGGCTTTGTCTTTCCTGCTTCAGGACTTTCTCAGTGTGTTTGGACCATGATAGTTGGTTGGTGATGTGGACGCCAAGGAACTTTAAGCTCTCAACCTGCTCCGCTACAGCCCCGTCGATGAGAATGGGGGCGTGCACGGTCCTCCTTTTCCTGTAGTCCACAATCATCTCCTTTGTCTTTGAGGGAGAGGTTGTTATCCTGGCACCACACGGCCAGGTCTCCGACCTCCTCCCTATAGGCTGTCTCATCGTTGTCGGTGACCAGGCCTACCACTGTTGTCATCGGCAGACTTGATGATGGTGTTGGAGTCGTGCCTGGCAATGCAGTCATGAGTGAACAGGGAGGTTTGAGGATCAGCGTGGCAGATGTGGTGTTGCCTAGCCATACCACCTGGGGGTGGCCCGTCAGGAAGTCCAGGATCCAGTAGCATAGGGAAGTGTTTAGTCCCAGGGTCCTTAGCTTCATGATGAGCTTTGAGGGCACAATGGTGTTGAACGCTGAGCTGTAGTCAATTAATAGCATTCTTGCATAGGTGTTCCTTTTGTCCAGGTGGGAAAGGGCAGTATTGAGTGCAATAGATTGCATCACCTGTGGATCTGTTGGGGTGGAATGCAAATTGCAGTGGGAATAGGGTTTCTGGGATAATGGTGATGTGACCCATGATCTGCCTTTCAAAGCATTTCATGGCCACAGATGTGAGTGCTATGGGTCGGTAGTCATTTAGGCAGGTTACCTTAGTGTTTTTGGGCACAGGGACTATGGTGGTCTGCTTGAAACATGTTGGTATTACAGACTTTGTCAGGGACATGTTGAAAATGTCAGTGAAGACATTTGCCAGTTGGTCAGCGCATGCTCGGAGCACACGTCCTGGTAATCCATCTGGTTGGGGTATGTACGTACGGTGACGTCATCTTTGCACTTATTGATGAAGGCATTGACTGATGGCTTTGAGGAGCACACCACATCAGAAGAATCCCAGAACATTTTCCTGTCTCTGCTAGCAAAACAGTCCTGTAGCTTAGCATCTGTTCATCTGACCACTTTCTTATTGACTGAGTCACTGGTGCTTCCTGCTTTAGTTTTTGCTTGTAAGCAGGAATCGGGAGGATATAATTATGGTCAGATTGTGTCTGTGTGTGGAGTAAAGAGTTTATTAGAGTTTATAGAGTTTATTTATTTGTTATTTTTTCCCCCTCTGGTTGCACATGTAAAGTGCTGGTAGAAATTCGGTAACTTATTTACATTTCCCGACATTAAAATCACCGGCCACTAGGAGCGCCGCCTCCTGGATGATAGTTTTCTTGCTTATGGACTTATACAGCTTATTGAGTGCTGTCTTAGTGCCAGCATCGGTTTGTGGTAGTAAATAGACAGCTACGAAGAATATAGATGAACATGCTCTTGGTAAATAGTGTGGTCTACAGCTTATCATGAGATACAAAACATTGAGACTTCCTTAGATTTCATGCACCATCTGTTTACAAATATGCATAGACCGCCAACCCTTGTCTTACCAGAGGCCGCTGTTCTATCTTGCCGAAAAAGCTTAAAACCCCACAGCTGTATGTTATTCATGTTGTCGTTCAGCCACGAATTGGTGATACATAAGATGTTAGTTTTTAATGTCCTGTTGGTAGGATATACGTGATCGTAGTTCGTCGATTTTATTTTCCATTGATTGTACGTTGGCTAATAGGGCGTTGTACGTTGAGGCGGCAGGTAGCCTAGTGGTTAGAGCGTTGGACTAGAAACCGAAAGGTTGCAAGATCGAATCCCAGAGCTGACAAGGTAAAAATCTGCAATTCTGCCCCTGAACAAGGCCGTCACTGAAAATAAGAATTTGTTCTTAACGGACTTGCCTAGTTAAATGAAGGTAATTGTTTTTTATAAAAATGGGACCTATGGTAAAGGGAGATTACCCGCATGCCGTCGGATCCTTACAAGGCACCCAGACCTTCGCCTTCGATGTCTCTTTCTCCTGTAAATGACTGGGATGAGGGGCCTATTCCTCCAGTACGGGCTGAGTAATCGCTGTCCTGATATCTAGAAGCTCTTTTCGGTCATAAGATATGATGGCAGAAACATTGTACAAAATCTGTTACAAATAACGTGAAAAAACACACACAATTGTTTAGGGGATCGTAAAACGCCAGCCATCTCCTCCGGCTCCATCGTAGTGTTAAATTGGATAAAAATTAGACTGGTGTGCCACTAAGGTTAGGGGAAAGGTTAGATTTTAAAATGATATTTTATGACTTTATGGCTGTGTCATAGTGACTGCCCTGCAGAGCTGTGGGATTTAAACCAAAATCGAATCTGAGCTCAAACTCAATTGGCTATAAGGAAAGGGTGTTTTAATAAGTTATGTCTTCATCTTTCATCTTCAACAGGCAAGGGCATGGAGGAGGTGAAGAGAATGCTGCTGTTGATCCTAGGCTGTGCTGTACAGGTAACAGCCTTTTCTAACATATTCGACAGATCTTTCTTGCAAAATTGATTTGATCTCAATGATAATCTGAATGAATATAGTTAAAATTACAAAACATTAACAACCCCTTTTAATTGAGCCAACCAGGTAGGCCTACTTTAGAATTAGATTCCCATGAGTCGGTGTGGAAGCAGTCAGTCATATACTTTTATTATACTGTGAACTATCTGCTTTGGCAAACATTAAACATATTGTGTGTACAGTACCAGTCAAAAGTTTGGACACAACTACTCATTCAAGGGTTTTTATTTATTTGTACTATTTTCTACATTGTAGAATAATAGTGAAGACATCGAAACTACACATATGGAATCATTGTAGTAACCAAAAAAGTGTTAAACAAATCAAAATATATTTTAGATTTTTCAAAGTAGCCACCCTTTGCCATGATGACAGCTTTGCACACTCTTGGTATTCTCTCAACCAGCTTCATGAGGAATGCTTTTCTAATGGTCTTGAAGGAATTCCTACATATGCTCAGCACTTGTTGGCTGATTTTTCATTCACTCTGCAGTCTAACTCATCCCAAACCATCTCATTTGGGTTGAGGTCGGGGGTTTGTGCCAGGTCATCTGATGCAGCACTAATCACTCTCCTTTTTGGTCAAATTTCCCTTACATAACCTGGAGATGTGTTTTTGTCCTGTTGAAAAATAAATTGTAGTCCCACTAAGCGCAAACCAGATGGGATGGCGTATATCTGCAGAATGCTGTGGTAGCCATGCTGGTTAAGTGTGCCTTGAATTCTAAATAAATCAGTGTCACCAGCAAAGAACCCCCACACCATCAAACCACCTCCTCCATGCTTCAGACCAATGGACATATTTCCACCGGTCTAATGTCCACCGCTCGTGTTTCTTGGCCCAAGCAAGTCTCTTCTTCTTATTGGTGTCCTTTTTAGTGGTTTCTTTGCAGCAGTTCGACCATGAAGGCCTGAATCACGCAGTCTCATCTGAACAGTTTATGTTGAATTGTGTCTGTTACTTGAACTCTGAAGCATTTATTTGGGCTACAATTTCTGAGGCTGGTAACTCTAAAGAACTTATCCTCTGCAGCAGAGCTAACTCTGGGTCTTCCTTTCCTGTGGAGGTCCTCATGAGAGCCAGTTTCATTATGGCACTTGATGGTTTTTGCAACTCCACTTGAAGAAACTGTCAAAGTTCTTGAAATGTTCCGGATTGACTGACCTTCATGTCTTAAAGTAATGATGGACTGTTTCTCTTTGGTTTTTTGAGCTGTTCTTGCCATAATATGGACTTGGTCTTTAACCAAATAGAGCTATCTTCTGTATACTACCCCTACCTTGTCACAACACAACTCCTTGTCTCAAACGCATTAAGAAAGAAAATCGACAGATTAACTTTTAACACTGCACACCTGTTAATTGAAATGCATTCCAGGTAACTACCTCATGAAGCTGGTTGAGAGAATGCCAAGAGTGTGCAAAGTGTGGCTACTTTGAAGAATCTCACATTTAAAATATATTTTGATTTGCTGAACACTTCTTTGGTACTACATGATTCCATATGTGTTATTTCATAGTTTTGATCTCTTCACTATTATTCTACAATATAGAAAATAGTAAAAATAAATAAACCCTGGATTGAGCAGGTGTCCAAACTTTTGACTGGTACTGAATGTGTATAAATGTATACGTTTGTCACATATACCGGATGTGAAATGAGCTGTTTTACAGGGTCAGCCATAGTAGTATGGTGCCCCATCAGGCAAATTAGGGTTAAGTGCCTATTTTCTTTTTCACGTTGTCGACTCAGGTATTTGAACCAGCTACATTTTGGTTGGCCCAGCACTGCTAGTCTACCTGGCGCCCAACCTTGCACCTGATCACACCAGGAAGTATGCATTGGCATAACTTTACATGTTAGAACGCATCCCTGTATTAACTGAAACTGATAACAGGCTGTTGCTGTTGCACTAAAGTTTACTGTTATCTTATCAGCATTTTATGAATCAATTCAAAATGTCCCTCAAAAGTTTTGAGATTAATTTCTCTTTTGAAATCAACATGTCCAGTGTAGCACCAATATCACAGAGCATGTAAGAGGCTCAGAGAGAGAAAGGGTTAAATAGTGCAGGGCCCACCCACCTGTACCTATACCAGAGGCTGTACTGTTCCATTCCCTTGGCTCTATCTCTCTAGCTTCAGCTCTGTACACTATTGTTTTCATTCCCTCCAATCCCCTGGCCTCTCCCCCTCCTTTTTTCTCTCTCTTTGTTACACTGCCCTGGTTTTTCCTGTTCCTGGGGAAAAAGCAGGATAGTGATGAAGTGTTGAATAGTTGACTTTTCCTCAGTTATTTTTCTGATACCTAAAAAGAAATGTCAACGTCATGCATAGATGTAATACATTTTCTAAGTTGATGCTTCATTTATACCTCTTAATTGTTTTCTCCCCATTGAATGGTAATTACTCAAGTCTGTGCTGCCTTAAGTCCTCCACATTACCCTTAACCGTATTTCTATAAGATTTAGAACATTCTTTTCATATGGTTTATTCGGTTTTATGACCATTCAAACACCCAGTCCTTTGTGTTCAATAGAGAATGTGAAAACCAAGTCTTAATCAAAATGTTTTTCTGATTAGTTTATAGTCGCGACCTATAGGTATCTCTAATAGAAATGCCTGCCGTTGTTACTTCCTCTGCAGTGTGAGAGGAAAGAAGAGATCATTGAGAAAATCAAACTGCTCGACATCGAGAAGCAGGCAGCCATCGTCTCCCACATTCAAGAGGTGAGTAGTGCAGGTGTTCACGTCAAAGCAGGCACACATGTTCATGCACATCAGCCTTTTTTTTGTAGTGATTTTTTTTCTTCTCCTCACTATCTTCAGGTACGCATCTGGCTAAATTTGGCACATTTACAGAAACCTTGATTGATGTGCACTGTCCCTGTCAAATAAATCTAATGATGTAAAGACATATTCAGGTTTTACTCCTAGGCCTACACTTTAACAGTATGTCATTTCCATTGACATTTAGGCAATCATGTTCATGCATGTCTGTCAATTTGTTCATTGAGAATCTTTTATCACATGTACTTTGCATCTTCACATAGACACATTCAAGTCTTATTCCCAGGCCTACAGTAATATATTCCTTTTGACAATATAATTTTTTGCTTCACAGACCCAGAAATACAAGGGAGAGGGCACTGTTATTACACATGTATTGGGTTTCAATGTAGAACTTATGGCATTCCTGTTGACATTGTTATATTGTCTGTCTACCCCTTCAGGTGACCCATAACCAGGAGAATGTGTTGGACATGCAGTGGCTGGAGCTGCCAGACATGCCCCCTGAGGAGCTCGACCCCCTGTCCCGTAACATGGCCCTGCACCTCCGCAAACTCATAGATGAACGAGATGAATGTGCAGAGGTTGGTATCAAAGACGGAACAAGTCTGAAACGCATCCAAATCAACTGTATTACCCACAATAAGACTTGATTTGTGCACTTTCTATACACAGTCAATAGACTGACAGAATTCTTCTCCACCATCCTCCAGGTGATTGTGGAGCTGACCCAGGAGAAGGACTACCTCCAGTCCCAGCAGCCCTCCAATCACATGGGTTACCCCTGTCCTGAGAGGACTGTGTCGGGCCTGGACGGACCCGTCTCACTGCTGTCCAAAGAGGACCGCCAGCACCTGGCTGTGGAGCTGGCCGACACTAAAGCCAAACTGAGACGCTCACGGCAGGAACTGTGAGTCAGAATAGGGGAGAGGTTAGAGTCGGGGATAACATTTTAGCGTTTAGTACATTTTATTAAGACAAATAATTCCCTAAGATGTTAACTTCAGAAACACTGCAAGCCCTCTATCAGATAATATATTGACTCTAAATAAACTAAACTTAACATGATTACAAAAATGTATATATGTCTGAATAAATTGATTTGCCAACCTAATATGTGCTGTCTCTCTCCCAGGGAGGAGAAGACTGAGCATCTGATGGATACCAAACATGAGGTAGAGAGGCTGGACCTGGAGATGCAGAAACTCAAGCAAGAGGTGTGAATTTTCTCTTTCATTTTGGCTTCCCCCCCTTTTTTCTCTCTCCCTGTTTCTCACTCACTTATGTAAACACACTGAAACCCAACTTTCCCTTATTTTCCAAGTCAGGATAAAGTTTCCTCCAAATCTTGACCACAAATGACATGTTAGAAAAGCTTTGAAATTTAATCTTCAGAAGTTTCACAGTAGTGAACATTTTAGCTGATGTCATATTCTCAAAGCCATTACCATTTTTGGATATTCACATGAGACCAGGAAATTCTGAAATGGAAAGATTTGTTATTTAGCTGTAACCTCCAGTACATCTAGTTTGTTGTACAATTCATGTGCCTTTACTTTGCAGCAACCAAACAGGCAGTATACAATTTCTGCAATTATAACCTCCAGACCAGATCCATAGTGTGCTTTTATGCCCTGTGCAGAACATGCAGGTGCTGGCGGAGGCACGGTCGGCGCGTGCCTACAGGGATGAGGTGGATGCTCTGAGGGAGAAGGCAGCCAAGGTGGACAGACTGGACACAGAGCTGTCACGCTGCAAGGAGAGGCTACACGACGTCCACTTCTACAAGACACGAGTCGAGGTGAGACACACTGAGCATTGAGTTTCATTGATTTAAAGTCACCAACATCAATTTTATGAAAGCTGGAATAAAATACAATACTGTACATTAACAACACATGTAAAAGGAAAATACCTTTGTTTGCTCCACTGTTCATGCACCTTTGTTTGAAAGTGAGTTAGTGACAGCATTTATTTTTCTCATTATCAACACACATCCGCATGTATAGCCTATCTCATCTGTCAAGACGGATTAATATTGGTTGTGCATATTAAGACCCATAATCCATAGCAGCACGTCTTTCACGTCTCTGGGTCAAATCAGTTCCACTTCATTGACTAGAACCCCTGCTGTCTCTGTCACAGGGTAACAATGGCACCTCCTGATCAGCAGAATTGAGTTTGTCCAGGAAGGGAGCTCCACAGCTGTTAGTGGCAGGCCTTTGAATCACTATATTTCATATTGTCTCCATCTCTGCCTCATTTATATTTCACACTGTCTCCTTACTGAGAATAAAAAATATATATATATTCGCTACATTTCAGTCCGACTGAACAGAATTACAAATCACCTTGCTTCCCCAAATAACTACTCATTATGTGATCAAGATTAGAAAACATGCACAGCGTCTCAGGCCAATCCCCTTCAACACGCTGTATATATCCCTCTGTTTTAGGGCTGTCCCCCGACAAAAATAAGAATCTTCATTGACCAATCAATTGGTCGAAAATTGTAAACATGTATTTTCCAAATATAGACACACCCTATGTGTTTTTAATAAAATCAACTATATCTACTGAACTTGTCTGACGCTTTAAGCATGCTGTTTGATTAAATCATTAAGACACATAAATGACTTGAGAGAGCCAGAGATAAAGATGGCCTAACTGGAAGAAGAAAAAAAAACGGTTCCTGACTCTCTTCCTCCCACTGCTTAATTCTGCCATTAAGCTCCTAAAGTTGCTGGTAATAGGGTACGTTAGCGGTCGGCAACCTTTTTCAATTTGGAGTACCAATTTACTCTTACCATTTCTACCGATCTGCTTGCCAGTTATGATTTTCATATGCACATTGATGTGTAACGGTATAATTTAATTTCCAATAGTTTCATAACCACATGACAATGATTTATCTAAATGATATCTAAATTAAAATTATTCAAATCTAAAAGCAGGTAGAAAATATCCTGATAAAAATTTATATGAATCCTATAAATCACATTGACTATCATGGCCTGTCTGCAATGAACTTGTATCAACTATCGACTGTGTCCGGGCCCGAAGCTCGCGTCCAACATTGTATCAAATATTCTAGGCCCTCAGTTTCCTGCGCAGGTGATCTCAGGACTGACAGCTGTAGGCTATTTGTGCAAGGAATAAGAAGTAATTGGGTGTTTTATGTTTGCACTGGACCTGAGCATTACATTTTTCCCGTTCATGCCGAGTGGTTATCGATAGGGAGAGAGTTGGAAAATGTTTCAAATACTTTGAGGAGCTATTGTCATTCTCAATGGATAATAAAAATACTTTGTTTACTTGCTGTTTGAGGTGAAGAAAAAAATGCTTTGAAAAGCTCCACAAGCTCATTAGTGGTGGTGAGTTAAGACAATCAGAAATAGTATCAGATCCCAAATGGGCACATTTATAGCCCTACATTTGTGTGCAGGCCAAGTAGCCTATGCCTAATTCTATGCGTAATCAGGTGCGCGTCCTTACTCAACGTTGACAGGAGGGCTCCAAACAAAAGACAATTAATAAATTGGCAAAACTCGTAAATGGAATGAAATCAACCAAAACTTGTTTCTCACAAGTGTAGCATGCGTTGTGAGCGCTGCAAACATGTCCGTGGTGATATAAGTAATGGGGAATTCATAGACACTAACAATCAAATGGCAAACAATTCACACAATGAAGTTATGAAACCGTGAATTTGCAGGAGAGTGCGCATTCTGGAGAGATACTGTAAGTTCCTTTTGCATCTGAGCCACACACCCCTTTTTCTTGGACCTTGGCATCTCCGCGACCTCAATGGATTAGTCCACTGAGATGGCCGTGAATCAGACAGGTGTCTTGTGTGCCATTTAGGAAAAAAACCTTTTAAAAATGTAGTTATTTTAAAAATCTTGGTCAACCAACAGTTTATCGACCAGTCAACTAAATGGGGTCAACCCTACTTTGTTTCCATCTGACAGTTTGTCTGTGTTTCTTCTGTGTGTGTGTTTCCAGGAGCTGAGAGAGGACAACGTGACTCTGATTGATACCAAAGCCATGCTGGAAGAGCAGCTGGGGGCAGCCAGGGGGCGCTGTGACAAACTACATGAGTTGGAGAAGGAGAACCTGCAGCTGCGCTCCAAACTGCATGACATGGAGATGGTAATAAAAGCAGTAGGGATTGGTCCATCTGTCTGTTTGCCTGTACATCTGTGTGTGCTATATGTCGGTGTATGTTATGTCATTGCAGTGTTAGTGTATACAGTGCCTCCGGAAAGTATTCAGACACCTTCACTTTTTCCACATTTTATGTTACAGCCTTATTCTAAAATGTATTTAATAAAAAAAATCCCCTCATCAATCTACACATCATGCCCAAGAATGACAAAGCAAAAACAGGTTTTTAGAAATTTCTGCTAATATATTTGGAGCATCTCCCATTTTTCTCTGCAGATCCTCTCAAGCTCTGTCAGGTTGGATGGGGAGCGTCGCTGCACAGCTGTTTTCAGGTCTCTCCAGAGATATTAGATTGAGTTCAAGTCCAGGCTCAGGCTGGGCCACTCAAGGATATTCAGAGACTTGTCCCAAGCCACCCCTGCATTGTCTTGGCTGTGTGCTTAGGTTCATTGTCCTGCTGGAAGGTGAACCTTCGCCCTAGTCTGAGAACCTGCTCCAGAGCACTCAGGATTTCATCAAGGATCTCTCTGTACTTTGCTCTGTTAATCTTTCCATCGATCCTAACTAGTCTCCCAGTCCCTGCCGCTGAAAAACATCCCCACAGCACGATGCTGCCATCACCATGCTTCACCGTAGGGATGGTGCCAGGTTTCCTCCAGACATGACGCTTGGCATTCATACCAAAGAGATCATTCTTGGTTTCATCAGACGAGAGAATCTTGTTTCTCATTGGCTGAAGTGTCCTTTAGGTGCCTTTTGGAAAACTCCAAGCGCGCTGTCATGTGCATTTTATTGAGGAGAGGCTTTCATTTGGCTGCTTTACAATAAAGGCCTGATTGGTGGAGTGCTTCAGAGACAGTTGTCCGTCTGGAAGGTTCTTCCATCTCCACAGAGGACCTCTGGAGCTCTCTGAGTGACCATCGGGTTGTTGGTCACCTCCCTGACCAAGGCCCTTCTCCCCCGATTGCTCAGTTTGGCTGGACGGCCAGCTCTAGGAAGAGTCTTGGTGGTTCCAAACTTCTTCCATTTTTAAGAATGATGGAGGCCCATATGTTCTTGGGGACATTCAATGCTGCAGACATTTTTTGGTACCCTTCCCCAGATCTGTGCCTCGACACAATCCTGCCTCGGTGCTCTACAAACATTCCTTTGACCTCATTGCTTGGTTTTTGCTCTGACATGCAATGTCAACTGTGGGACCTTATATAGACTGGTGTGTGCCTTTCCAAATCATTCCCAATCAATTGAATTCACCACAGGTAGACTACAATCAAGTTGTGGAAACATCTCAAGGACGATCAATGGAAACAGGATGCACATGAGCTACATTTTGAGTCTCATAGCAAATAAATGTGATACAATTTCTAAACCTGTTTTCGCTTTGTTATTATGGGGTATTGTGTGTAGATTGGCGAGGAGAACAAATTAATTTAATCCATTTTAGAATAAGGCTGTAACGTAACAAAATGTGGGAAAAATCAAGGGGTCTGAATACTTTCCGAATGCACTGTTAACTGTATATATGTTGGTGTGTGTGTCTGACCCTGCTGTCCCTCTCAGGACCGGGACACAGATAAGAAGCGCCTGGAGGAGTTGATAGAGGAGAACATGCTGCTGGAGATCTCTCAGAAACAGAGCATGAACGAGTCTACCCACCTTGGCTGGGAGCTGGAGCAGCTTGCTAAGAACAACGACAACAGTGACAGTAAAGGCGCACACACACATATTCTCTCTCTCACACACACACTAAACATGTGTAGGTTTTTCCCCAGCTACATCACTGAGTTGTGGTACTGTTCAGTTCATAGGTTCTTTTTCTGGGGCCACCCATACGTAACATGTATGCATGCATGTAGTCACTGTAGGGTCTGCTAAATGGCACATATATTATTCTGCTGACAGCCAACATGTATAAATCATCTTCCATTAGTGCCTGATGGAGATTTTGGTTGAAAAATCTAAGATTCTCAGTGAATCCTGCCAGAGCTTGTGGCGCAACCTAAAATAAAAATTCTGTTCAACACTATGCTGTTGATACTTGAACTAGAGAATTGAATTGTATCATAGTTTCAGTTTTTTTTATTAGAGAGGGTGAACATCACTGTAGATTTGCACGACAGGTCTTTGCATTGGTGTGTGTGTGAGGGGTTACATTTTGGCCTCTGTGTTGAAGTTAAAATTTCACTCTGTATTGTCAGAAAGGTAATATAGTAACTCAGCAGCTGCCTCAGCTGTTTCCCTCAGCCTCACATTTATCACAGTGCCTGGTCCTCTAACTGTCAACACATACAGACGTGCTCAAATTTGTTGGTACCTCTCCACAAAAAACGAAGAATGCACAATTTTCTCTGAAATAACTTGAAACTGACAAAAGCAATTGGCATCCACCATTGTTTATTCCATATTTAATAGAAATCCATCTTTGCTTTAGATTTTTTATTCAACATAATATTGTAAATAAGAAAACAAATGAATATGGCATGGACAAAAATGATGGGACCCTTAACCTAATATTTTGTTGCACAACCTTTAGAGGCAATCACTGCAATCAAATGTTTTCTGTAGTTCTCAATGAGACTTCTGCACCTGTTAACAGGTAGCTTGGCCCACTCTTCCTGAACTGCTCCAGCTGTCTCAGGTTTGATGGGTGCCTTCTCCAGACTGCAGGTTTCATCTCTTTCCATAGATGTTCGATAGGATTCAGATCAGGACTTATAGAAGGCCACTTCAGAATTGTCCTATGTTTTGTTCTTATCCATTCTTGGGTGCTTTTAGCTGTGTGCTTTGGGTCATTATCCTGTTGGAGGACCTATGACCTGCGACTGAGACAGAGCTTTCTGACACTGGGCAGAACATTTTAGCTCCAGAATGCCTTGATAGTCTTGAGATTTCATTGTGCCCTGCACAGATTCAAGGCACCCTGTGCCAGGCACAGCAAAGCAGTGCCAAAACAGAACTGAGCCTCCATGTTTCACTGTAGGTATGGTGTTCTTTTCTTAAAAAGCTTCATTTTTTCCTCTGTGAACATAGAGCTGATGTGACTTGCCAAAAAGCTCCAGTTTTGACTCATCTGTCCAAAGGACATTCTCCCAGAAGGATTGTGGCAAATTCCTTTCTGGCTTTTATGTTTTTCTTTCAAAAGTGGAGTCCTCCTGGGACTTATTCCATGGAGTCCTGCTTTCGCTCAAAAAGCGACAGATGGTGTGATCAGAAACTGACGTGCCTTCACCTTGGAGTTCAGCTTGTATCTCTTTGGCAGTTATCCTTGGTTCTTTTTCTACCATTCGCACTATCCTTCTGTTTAATCTGGGGTCGATGTTCCTCTTGCGGCCGCGCCCAGGGAGGTTGGCTACAGTTCCATGGACCTTAAACTTCTTAATAATATTTGCAACTGTTGTCACAGCAACATCAAGCTGCTTGGAGATGGTCTTGTAGCCTTTACCATTACCATGCTTGTCTATTATTTTCTTTCTGATCTCCTTAGACAAATTTCTCCTTTGCTTTCTCTGGTCCATGTTCAGTGTGGTGTATACAATGATACCAAACAGCTCAGTGACTACTTTACTCTATTCAAATAGGCTGAATGACTGATTACAAGATTGGATACGTGTGATACTAATTAAAGAAGCAAATTAGGTTGAAACATCACTGTAATCCAATTATGTATTATCTTTTCTAAGGGGTACCAACAAATGTGTCCAGGCCATTCTAGAATATCTTTGTAGAATAAGCTATAATTAATCTTTTCACAGCTTCTTTGCTTTATTCTATGACATACCAAAGGCATGCAAGTATACATGATAAAATAGCTTTTAATTTCATCACTTTTTTTCCAGGAGGAAAGAAGCATTATTCAATGAGCTGTAAGGGTACCAACAAATTTGAGCACGACTGTATATATCATGTAAATCTACACACAATACTTATGATATAGAAATCTACAGTGTGCTATAAATGTGGCTGACTCAAACTTTCCACACCGATTCAGTCAAAATGAAAAATATCCATTATGCAAGCAGCCAAAGCCTCTCTGTCAATCACTTCCACCCACTATTCGAAATAAATAAAGACACACTTATGATCCCAATCTCATACTGTACAGTACACAAATGCCTTGGATTAATCAATCCCCCCCCCTCTGTGCAGCGCGCAAGTCATTTGTGTTTGAGCTGAACGAGTCTGCGTCGAGCCGTCTGCTGAAGCTGGAGAAAGAGAACCAGGGTCTGCAGACCACCATCCAGGAGCTCAGAGAGGCTTCCCTAAGTCTAGAGGAGGGCCAGCTACATACCTTGGAGCTGGAGAGTGAGAACCAGGGCCTCTGCAAGAAGGTACTGTACAGACACACACTGATTGCGCATAGACACACATATACTAGAGACAGACTGACAGACCTGCGTACATGCACACTCAGCCACTCTGATGCACGTACGCACAGGGATGGGGGTCACACACCTTGAATACAGAAAATAAGCATGCAGAAGGTACTGTATGCGGGTCCCACATACTTTTATAGATTGACAGTCTGTGTGTTGTGGGATACTATATGCTGGTCCCACATGTCCTATAAAGTTGGTCTGCAGTATGCATTGCAGTATGTTTTGTGGTGCAGTTAAAGCATGCGGGTGGGCGCAGAGCAGCATGTACCGGATTAATGCAATATTTCTCTAGTATTTGGCATTGGCCCAGCACCGGTGTGTATGTTTTTAATGTACAGTGCGTTCGGAAAGTATTCAGACCCCTTGACTTTTTCCATATTTTGTCACGTTAGACTTTTCTAAAATGGATTCAATTGTTTTCCCCCCCTCATCAATCTACACACAATACCCCACATAATAACGAAGTGAAAAACAGGTTTTTAGAAATGTATAAAAAAAATAAACACGAAATATCAGTATTTCAGATCCTTTGTTGAAGCTTATTTGGTAAGATATTACAGCCTCGAGTCTTCTTGGGTATGACGCTACAAGCTTGGAACACCTGTATTTGGGGAGTTTCTCCCATTTCTTCTCTGCAGATCCTCTCAATCTCTGTCAGGTTGGATGGGGATTGTTGCTGAACAGCTATTTTCAGGTCTGTCCAGAGATGTTTGATCGGGTTCAAGTCCAGGCTCTGGCTGGGCCACTCGAGGACATTGAGACTTGTCCCAAAGCCACTTTTGCGTTGTCTTGGCTGTGTGCTTAGGGTCATTGTCCTGTTGGAAGGTGAACCTTCGCCACAGTCTGAGGTCCTGAGCACTCTGGAGCATGTTTTCATCAAGGATTTCTCTGTACTTTTCTCTGTTCATCTTTCCCTCGATCCTGACTGGTCTCCCAGTCCCTGCCGCTGGAAAACATCCCCAAAACATGCTGCTACCACCACCATGCTTCACCATAGGGATGGTGCCAGGTTTCCTCCAGACGTGTAACACTTGGCATTCAGGCCAAAGAGTTCAATCTTGGTTTCATCAGACCAGAGAATCTTGTTTCTCATGGTCTGCGAGTCCTTTAGGTGCTATTTGGCGAACTCCAAGCGGGCTGTCATGTGCCTTTTACTACCATTAAGGCCTGATTGGTGGAGTGCTGAAGAGATGGAAGAACCTTCCAGAAGGACAATCATCTCCACAGACAACTCTGGAGCTCTGTCAGTGACCATTGGGTTCTTGGTCACGTCTCAGACCAAGGCCCTTCTCCGACGATAGCTCATTTTGGCCGGGCGGCCGGCTCTAGGAAGAGTCTTGGTGTTTCCAAACTTATTTTATTTAATAATGGAGGACACTGTGTTCTTGGGGATCTTCAATGCTGTAGATTGATTTTGGTACCCTTCCCCAGATCTGTGCCTCGAAACAATCCTGGCTCGTATCTCTACGGACAATTTCTTTGACCTCATTGCTTGGTTTTTGCTCTGACATTCAATGTTAACTGTCGGACCTTATATAGACAAGTCTGTGCCTTTCCAAATCATGTCCAATCAATTGAATTTACCAGAGGTGGACTCCAATCACGTTGTAGAAACATCTCAAGGATGATCAATGGAAACAGGATGCACCTGAGCTCAATTTCGAGTCTCATAGCAAACGGTCTGAACACCTTATTTATTTCTGTTTATATTTTTTATAAAAATATCTGGAAAGCTGTTTTCGCTTTGTCATTATAGGTTGTTCCGTGTAGATTGAATATTTATTTAATCAATTTTAGAATAAGGCTGCAATGTAACATGTGGAAAGAGTTAAGGAGTCTGAATACTTTCCGAATACACTCTCTCACACACTTCTGACATTATGCTTTCATATTTATTACCTCTTTGCTCTGGCTTGATTTTGTTCATTTAGTGTTTGTGCTTTCTATCATGATTGTCATTCATTTTGTGTCTGCTGTTTCCTCCATTCCTTCACTAGCTGGAGCATCTGCAGACCCTGCTGGACCAGGAGAAGCAGACCACCCAGGACATGGAGGGTCTCGGGGAAGATCTGCTCAAAGACAAGCAGAAACTGGATAAGGCTCTGGAGACACTGCAGTCAGACAAGGACAGACAGGTACACACTACTTCTAACCTTACACATGCTAAATGCACCACTGATTGTGTGTGTCATCGATGGTCCCTCTTATGTCACTGTTGTCCCACCTGACTGTCTTTGTGTGTTCTCCAGATCTCTGAGCTGGAGCAGGAGAAGGAGCACCTGAGCCAGGCGGTGAGCTCCCTGCGTCAGCGCGCCCAAGCCGACAGTGAGGCTCGGGTCAGGGAGGTGGAGACGGAGAACCGCGTCCTCCACCAGACCATCACGGACACAGGGTCCAAGCTGGCCCGGCTAGAGGCCCAGGGCAAGGAGTCGACTAAGGAGCTGGAGACACTGAGGGAGAGGGGGGAGCGCTGTGAGGAGCTGGAGAGGGAGACTGCACATCTGGAGAGGAGCAAGGAGCAGCTTCAGAGGGAGGTGAGGGAGGTCATTCTTGCGCTCACACTTGTTTTGCCATATCTGCAGAGGTCTTTGAAGAATGTTTTACTTGCAGTGATTGTGGATCCCAATCAGTGTATTCAACTTAGGTAAAACAACCATATATCACAATGATTTCAACATGACTAAACTGTAAATGTAAACATAGGTGGCGTCTCTGATGATCACGTGTGACCGGGCCGAGGCCCTGGAGAGAGACAACGCTAGCCTGGAGCAGGACAACCGGAGGCTGAAGAAGCAGGCGGACACGGCCCAGAACATCAGCCTGCGCCTGACCACTCTGGAGAAGGACCACAGCCTCCTGGACCAGGAGAACCTGGAGCTCCGCCGCACTGTGGAATCTCTCCGGCCGGCCGCCGTGCGCCTGCCCCAGCTCCAGCAGGAGAATGGGGAGCTAGAGCGGGAGAGGGAGGAGCTGGCCCGGTCTGTGGAGGAGCTGAGGTCCCAGGGGAAGAGGGCGGAGAGGCTGGAGATGAGCGTCAGCAGCCTGGGTCAGGAGAACCAGAGGCTCCAGCAGAGCCTGGACAATAGCTGCACCAAGATCCAGGGGCTGGAAAGGGAGCTAAGGCAGGCTGAGGCCGAGACAGGGGGGTTAAGAAGGGAGCTGGAGGAGGTGTGCCTGGTGGGGAAACGCCTGGAGGTAGTGGAGAAGGAGAAGAGGGGGCTGGAGCAAGAACTGGGCCAGTCAGAGAAGGTATGTCTGTGTGTTATGTGTAAACTGTAGTGGCTGTGTCTTAAGTACTCCTGATTTCAATTCAATTAAATTGCAGGAGAGGAAGCAGCTGGAGAAGGAGGCACGGAGGCTGTGGCAGCAGCTGGAGGTGAAGGAGGGGGTGCTGGAGGAGAGTGCTCTGAGGCTGGCCTCCCTGGAGAAGGAGGGCATCACCAAGGAGAAAGAGCTGGAGAGGTTAAAGGAGGTGACTGGGAAAGTCAAAGAGCTGGAGAGGGAGAACAAGGAGCTGCAGAAACAGGCCACGATTGACAAGAGGACCCTGGCCACACTCCGAGAGGTATGTATGGGGAAGGTCTGAGGATAATATAGGCTACAGTAGATTGTAGAGAAGTACGTGTACTATGCAGTATATACAGTGCCTTCGGAAAGTATTCAGACGCCTTGACTTTTTCCACATTCTGTTATGTTACAGCCTTATTCTAAAATTGATCAAATAATTTTTTTCCAGCAATCTGAAAATACCCCATAATGACAAAGCGAAAACAGGTTTTAGAAACCTTTGCAAATGTATTAAAAAGAAAAAACAGATACTGTTTCCATTGATCATCCTTGATGTTTCTACAACTTGATTGAAGTCCACCTGTGGTGAATTCAATTGATTATACATGATTTGGAAAGTCACACACCTGTCTATGTAAGGTCCCACAGTTGACAGTGCATGTCAGAGCAAAAACAAAGATATAAGGTCGAAGGAATTGTCCGTAGAGCTCCGAGACAGGATTGTGTCGAGGCACAGATCTGGGAAGGGTACCAAAACATTTCTGCAGACATTGAATGTCCCCAAGAACACAGTGGCCTCCATCATTATTAAATGGAAGAAGCTTGGAACCACCTAGTCTCTTGCTAGAGCTGGCCAAACGGTGCAATCGTGGGAGAAGGGCCTTGGTCAGGGAGGTGACCAAGAACCTGATGGTCACTCTGACAGAGCTCCAGAGTGCCTCTGTGGAGATAGGAGAACCTTCCAGAAGAACAACCATCTCTGTAGCACTCCACCAATGAGGCCTTTATGGTAGAGTGGCTAGACTGAAGCCACTCCTCAATAGGCATATAACAGCCCGCTTGGAGTTTGCCAAAAGGCACCTAAAGACCCTCAGACCATGAGAAACAAAATTCTCTGGTCTGATGACTTCAGGATTGAACTCTTTCACCTGAATGCCAAGCGTCACGTCTGGAGGAAACCTGGCACCATCCCTACGGTGAAGCATAGTGGTGGCATTATCATGCTGTGGGGATGTTTTTCGGCTGCAGGGACTAGGAGACCAGTCAGGATCGAGGCAAAGATCAACGGCGCAAAGTACATGGAGATCCTTGATGAAAGGTCCTGAACGCTCTGGAGCAGGTTGACTGGGGCAAAGGTTCACCTTCCAACAGTACAACGACCCTAAAAACACAGCCAAGACCATGCAGGAGTGGCTTTGGGACATATCTCTGAATGTCCTTGAGTGGCCCAGCCAGAGCCCCGATTTGAACCTGATCTAACATCTCTGGAGAGACCTGAAAATAGCTGTGCAGCAACGCTCCCCATCCAACATGACAGAGCTTGAGGATCTGCAGAGAAGAATGTGAAACTCCCCCACATACAAGTGTGCCAAGCTTGTAGCGTCATACCCAAGAAGACTCGAGGCTGTAATCGCTGCCTAAGGTGCTTCAACAAAGTACAGAGTAAAGGGTCTGAATACTTATGTAAATGTAATATTTCAGCTTTTTTATTTTGTAAATTAGCAAAAGTGTCTAAACCAGTTTTTGCTTTGTCATTATGGGGTACTGTGTGTAAATTGATGATGGAAAAAAACAATATAAAGTCAAAGGGTATACTGAACACAAATCTAAACGCAACATGTAAAGTTTTGGTCCCATGTTTCATGAGCTGAAATAACAGATCCCAGAAATGGTCAATCTGCACAAAATGCTTATTTCTCTCAAATCTTGTTCACAAATTTGTTTACATCCCTGTTAGTGATAATTGTTCCTTTGTCAAGATAATCCATCCACCTGACAGGTCTGGCAAATCAAGAAGCTGATTAAACAGCATAATCATTAGAGGTGCACCTACTCAGGGCAATAAAAGGCCACTCTAAAATGTGCAGTTTTCACACAACACAATGCCACAGATGTCTGAAGTGATGAGGGAGCGTAAAATTGGCATGCTGACTGCAAGAATATCCACCAAAGGTGTTTCCAGATAATTCAATGTTAATTTCTCTACTATAAGCCGCATCCAATGTCGTTTTAGAAAATGCGACAGTACGTCCAACTGGCCTCACATGAGGCAAATGGTGGTCACACCAGATACTGACTGGTTTTCTGATCCACGCCCCTACCTTTTTTTTGTAAGGTATCTGACCAACAGATGCATATCTGTATTCCAAGCCATGTGAAATCATAGATTAGGGCATAATGAATTAATTTCAATTGACTGAATTCCTTATATGAACTGTAACTCGGTAAAATCTTTGAAATTGTTAAATGTTGCGTTTTTATATTTTTGTTCAGTGTAGATGTACCATATAGCACATGGAGTTCAAGTAGAAAAAGAAATGCAGGGTGCCGATGAATTGATAAATATTTAGTTTTTTTATATATAAATTATGGATCACACCATGAGAGATTAGTATTCTGTGCATATTCTGCTTATGTCAATGCGCCTCTAAAACTGCAGTAAGGGTTACAGTAGCCTGTCCGTATACTGAATGTGCAGTGTCTTTCAAGTCTGTCTCTAGATCTGCATTTCTGCTACAACTGCCTCTCTAAAACTGTTTGGTGGACAGCTCAGTAGAATCAGCGCTATATTGTGTGTGTTCTGTCCAGGACCTGGTGAATGAAAAGCTAAAGGTGCAGCAGCAATGGAACGAGTTGGAGACACTGAGCCACGAGCTGGAGAAGATCGGCCTGAACAGGGAGAAACTACTGCAGGAGGAGCACAGCTGTGAAGACAAGTAAGAGGCTTTACGCTATGCCTACCAGCATGCATCACACTAACTACATCTACACTGTACCAGTATGCCATCACCCTACCGGTGTCTCAGACTCAATACCCTACCCTCATAATACTGCAGGCATTTTTTTGTATAAAAAAAGGGAGTGTACTAATATTTTGTAACAGGTATTTATAGCATTTGTGTGTGTGTGTGTGTGTGTGTGTGTGTGTGTGTGTGCTGAAGTGCTTGTGAAAATGTGTGCCCAATGTCCACTTTGGATGAGGTACAGGGGACATGTTGGTTTTGAGTTGTAAAGGGGCTTTTCATGTTTAGCAAGTTATTTGCTTTAATGGATTCTGCCCTACCTCCTGTGCCAGGTATAGTGGGTGAGTCCTGGTTTCTGGTCAAACCTGCGTTGAAAGCGTTTAATCACTTTCTCTGCAGATTTAATGTGCCATCTTTTATTTAGGCTCTTATTTTATTGTTTGGTGCAGTTGGTGGCATGAACACGTGTTCCACTCAAAAGTGTATGTGTTTGAGCGATCTCCAGCAGCAGGTGTGCAGTGTTCTATTACAACCAATTTCATAAGACTATATGGGAAAATTACAGGGGAAAGATTATTTCCTTTCCTCTGTCTTGCAGCAGTTTAATTTTCTCTGGAATTTTTCCTGGAGAGCGGAGGCGTTCTAGAATCTAGTCCTGCTGGGTGAGGTAATGTACAGTGACCGGAAGAACCATACCTGGCTTCAAATAGTATTGGTTTTCCTTCAAATATTTTGAGCATTTGAGCCTGCCTGCCTGGGGTGCCAGATGGGTGAGGTTTTGGGACAATTACATTGGTTCAATTGTAGCAGCTAAAGTATTTGAAAGAAAAAACAAATACTATTTGAACCCCAGGTCCGGTGAGGCAAGCAGCAGGACAGCGCTGTGAGAATAGCTGAACTGTACACTCCTGAACTCCAGCCTTTCTGAAGGGAAAATATATGAAATAAGACACTTTGGAAAAACTTGTATTGCCTGAAAGGAGGGCCTCTTCTTGAGGGGTTTTCTTCAGTCTCTGAGGATGTGTTAAGAGGCACCTCTCAAGGTAAGAGTTAGAGACCCAGCTGGGTGTCACCCAGGGGGATTGGATTAAAAGCAAAGACATTCCTTCTCCAGCTATTTGTGCTCAATGAAACCCAAGCTGCCACTATTCAGTTAACGTCAAATAAATTCACCACCCTGAGTTACATTTCTACAGCACTTAGTAATCTCGTGTGCTCTGCACGCTTATGATATATATTTATTTTTATTTAACTATTAGGTTCAACTGCTTGTGGCTAGGGTTTTTCATATTTTTCCTTCATAGTTGTCTTAGTGGAAAGCTAATACAGTGACTCCTTAGTACAGATGAAAGTCATATGGTTGTAAAACTTTTCAGATTACCTCAGCAAGCAAACCTCTGTCTCAAACTTGATATTCCATAATATTACTCTAGTCTCTCCTAAGTGAAGGCTTGATATCTGCCACACATGCGGTCTCCCTCTTGGTATTAGAAATAAGGTACAATAAATGGTACATTCAACCTCAAAAACATATAAGTAAATGCACATCGTTCTGCAGGAATTTCCATTATGTTTGATCATCATCGGACTTAAATAAAAGCCCCACGTTGCTGATAAATTTGCATCACAATGAATGAATTTGTCTGGGACTTTCTATTGGCCTTCATGACATTTAAACATATTGTTTGCATGTCTCTTTGCCCCCTCAGTAAGTTCAAGATCTTGGAGAGTAAGATCGAGTCAACGCTGAAGAAGACTCTGGAGATCCGTGAGGAGAAGATTCAGGGGCTGGAGTCTCGACTGGAGGAGTCTAGTAGTCTCAACCAGCAGCTACGCACTGAACTCAGCACCGTACGTACCTATACGCCTCTCTCATTCACTCACACACACAGACGTGTGTACACACTCAAACATATATTTGGAGCACACAGTCTACTAATCATACTCTTGCACGTACTCAATCTTTCTGACACAAACACTTTCACTCGTATTTCTACTCTCTTATGTAACTTATTCACTTACAATCTTTTTACTCACACTGTTGTGGTGATTAGGTGAAGAAGACTCTAGAGGCTCTGCGACAGAGGCAGGAGGAGGAGGCGGCCCACTCCCAGACCCAGAGCTCCACACTGCAGGCTGTAGGTCAGGGCCAGGGCAGGCCCGGCCAGAAGGAGAAGTGGGAGACGGAGACTAGAGAGGCCACCACGGAGCTCCTCAAACTCAAGGACCGCCTCATCGACATAGAGAAGAATGTGAGTGGGGATGGAATTTAAAAGGGTTGAATGTTTAGTTGACCATTGACAAGGACTTCTTCCTGTAGAGCCCTCAACCCTTGCTGTGAATGCTTAGAACATGCGTAGCAAAACAGCTACTACAGTAACGGTCAAAACATACTGGCCAATGCAAGCATCATGCAAATTGTTATACAAATGGTATATTGTGCATGTTTAATCATACCTGGATGCTTTTCCCTTCAGAATGCAACCCTGCAGACAGAGAAGCACCTTCTGAAGGAGCAGCTGAGACAGCTGGACACCCAGAACAGTCAGCTGAATGCCCAGACTGTGGCCGTACAGAGGCAGGCTGCTCTACTGCAAGAGCACAACACGGCCCTGCACACACAGACAGCCAAGCTACAGGTACTACAATACATACTACAGGGGCTCTGCTCCACCATGTTCGCACAGTTACTGTGCTTCTCTCTCTCTCTCTGAGCTTGGTTGTGTGTCGGTCTGGCAGTTGTTTCTCACCCCCTTGTTTGCATTCCTAGTAGGGCTGTCCCTGACTAAAAAAGATCTTGGTCAACCGACAGTCTTCTGTTCTTTCGTCCAATCGATCGGTCCAAATTTTTAAACGTGTATTTTTCCATATATAGACACACCCTATGTCCCCCCCGCTGCTGGCCTTTAATAGGCTACACCAGGGGTGGGACATTTTTTTTCATGTTGAGTGCCAATTTACTATTTATCTTACCATTTCTACCGATCCAGTTAGGATTTTCATATGCACATTTTTGTGGAACAGTGTTATTTAAATTATAGTATTTCAAAATCATTGTCATGTGGTTAATCTCAATTCTATTTTTATTGAAAATTATACAAATCTAAAAGTTACTTCTATAGAAGTAAGCAAATAGCCTACATAAAACCAACAAATAAAAACATTGCAGGTAGAAAATATCCTGATTTTAAAAGTAAATATCGTATACATCACATTAGCTACGCATGGCCTGTCTGCAATGAACTTGAAACATTCAATCAACTGGGTCTGGTCCAAAGCTCACGCTACTAACTTACAAAAAAGCTAGAAAGAATTTTCAAATACATTGAGAAACTTGTCATTCTCAGTGGATGTAAAAACAGACTTTGTGGAGGCTGTGGGGATGGCACTGTACATCAGTCTAAGACGTGCTACTGAAATTGTATATGGTTATATTACATAAGAACAATGGTGCAACCCTAATAAAAATTATATTAATTTATAACAAATACGCTTTCTCCAAATTCAGCTGTTTTTAATCTTTGCTGTAAAGGCTTTACACTTTTTTTCATTATAACAGCCTCTCTGGTATTATCATTTATTTAGTGTTTACACTGTTCCAAATTGTCCGAAACATTATATTTAGAATAACAATAAAGCTCCTTTTTCTTGATCCCCTTCTTATTGGTGTTGTTGTTATTATTATTATTATTATGATCATAAGTAATGTCATTATCATTAGTAGGCTTAGTATAGCAGCCTTGTATAACCACCATTTGAGATTCAGGCATAAAAGCACATCCTTTTTACTTTGGCCTATATTTCAATACTTTTTTAGGCTACTGTATCAATCAATTGTTCATGTCATCACACAGCATATGAATCATTCATGATTTGAAATGCAATCAAGCATTTTAGTTTTTTTTTAAATAAAAAAATAAAGCAGGCCTTGAATAATTACCTTAAAACCTCTTATGGCTGAGATCCTGTTAACGGGATCGATTTGACAACAGCAAGTGAAAGTGCAGGGCGCCAAATTCAACAGAAATGTCATAATTAAAATTCCTCAAACATACAAGTATTTCACACCATTTTAAAGATAAACTTGTTAATCCCACCACAGTGTCCGATTTCAAAAAGGCTTTACAACGAAAGCACACCAAACGATTGTTAGGTCAGTACCTAGTCACAGAAAAACACAGCCATTTTTCCAGCCAAAGAGAGGAGTCACAAAAAGCAGAAATAGAGAAAATGAATCACTAACCTTTGATCTTCATCAGATGACACTCATAGGACTTCATGATACACAATAAATGTATGTTTTGTTCGATAAAGTTCATATTTATATCCAAAAATCTCAGTTTACATTGGTGCGTTATGTTCAATAGTTCCAAAACATCTGGTGATTTTGCAGAGAGCCACATCAATTTACAGAAATACTCATAATAAACATTGATAAAAGATACAACTGTTATGCATGGTATTTTAGATCCACTTCTTAATGCAACCGCTGTGTCAGATTTCAAAAAACTTTACGGAAAAAGCACACCATGCAATAATCTGAGTACGGCGCTCAGACAACAAACCAAGCCATACAGATATCCGTCATGTTGTGGAGTCGACAAAGTCAGAAATAGCATTATAAATATTAACATACCTTTTGATGATCTTCATCAGAATGCACTCCCAGGAATCCCAGTTCCACAATAAATGTTTGATTTGTTTGATAAAGTCCATTTATGTCCAAATACCTCCTTTTTGTTTGTGCAATCCAAACCCACGACGCACGGGCAAGTCCAGGCGAAAGTTCATATTACAGTTCGTAGAAACATGTCAAACGAAGTATAGAATCAATCTTTAGGATGTTTTTATCATAAATCTTTAATAATGTTTCAAACCGGAGAATTGCTTTGTCTGTAGAAATGCAATGGAACAAAGCTAACTCTCACGTGAACGCGCGTGATCAGCTCATGCCACTCTGGCAGACCACTTACTCATTCAGCTCTCATTCCCCCCTTCAGAGTAGAAGCATCAAACAAGGTTCTAAAGACTCTTGACATCTAGTGGAAGCCTTAGGAAGTGCAATATGACCCCATAGACACTGAATATTGGATAGGCAAACCTACAAACCTCAAATTTCCCACTTCCTGGTTGGAATTTTTCTCAGGTTTTTGCCTGCCATATGAGTTATGTTATACTCAGACATCATTCAAACAGTTTTAGAAACTTCAGAGTGTTTTCTATCCAAATCTACTAATAATATGCATATATTAGCAACTGGGCCTGAGTAGCAGGCAGTTTACTCTGGGCACCTTATTCATCCAAGCTACTCAATACTGCCCCCAGCGATAAGAAGTTATTAAACAATAAATAAACCGGTGTAATTTTTGGTCTCACCTGTGGCGGCAGAAAAGCGAAGACCGGCCCTGTCTATAGGTCAGGCCCTATCCGGACAGTATTAGTTTTACTGGGGAGGTCGGGGAAATGTGGCGTTTTGTGCTCATGCACATAATTTCATCTGTAATATTAGTCCTGTCCAAATGTCAGATGGCCATGTCAGTCATTTTTACATTGCAGGAGAGTAACAATTCCAGCCAGAATAACATACTGTTTTTTGGCAAACTCCAAGGTCCTCTGATAATATTAGTCCTGTGCAAAATTGACATCCCTGTATTTTGAGAGAAATGTCTGCGTTTGACAGGTGTTGCTCACTGTTTGCGCAAGAAAACAGTAACTGATTCGATAAATTGAACTAAGGGATCCGCATAAGCTACATGTACACCATTCATATATAGCTTATCAACTTTCACAGTGAATGCTTTTGTTTGTTTTGTGCATATGAATTGAGTATTACCAAATGCATCAGTAAAAAATATTGAGCCTATTTAATGCAACCCTTGCTGTTAATATATCGCAAAGCAGCAGCATACAACTGACCTTTGTAAATGATAAGAGAACTTTTTCATCCATAGCCTTTAAATGCTTTTCAAGTGTAATTGCACTGTTTACTCACATCTGAAGGCTGGGGGGCATTTTCGATGCACTGCGGATTGCTAAAATATCCTAATGATTTATGATCACACTTCCTCAATTGAAATATTATGGTGACA
Organism: Salvelinus sp. IW2-2015; assembly: GCF_002910315.2. Taxonomy (NCBI): domain Eukaryota; kingdom Metazoa; phylum Chordata; class Actinopteri; order Salmoniformes; family Salmonidae; genus Salvelinus; species Salvelinus sp. IW2-2015. The sequence goes on along the minus strand of NC_036849.1, from coordinate 11,368,163 downwards.
CTATAGGAAATATGGTTTGGTATGGTTTAGAAACTTTGGAACCAAGCTTGAGTTATCAGTGTGGCCCTATCACCTGGACATGTTGAAATACTGTATCTTCACGCCTAGAATAAAAACCTTCCTTCATAACTGTGTAAATGTATATAAAATAAAATTACAGGGGGCAGTTAGGGGGGAAAAATTATCCCATCTGAATCGTCCTCTGGAATAATGGGCATTCTGGAGTAATAATTACATAACCAACGTTCTCCAGTAATACTTGTCCTGTGCGAACAGGTCTTTGGTCATGTGCATGCGATGCATACATGTGTCACGTAAAGAGAGCAAGGGTTGAGGGAATAGGAGGTTTTTCCTAAACAAATGATGGATTCCGGTAACAGAACCTTTCAGTCAAATGGCTGTAATTATGTTGCAGCTTTAGCAACACAGACCGCTCGATAAACACTTTGATGTTCTGTGGTAGACGATGCAGCAGGGAGGAGAGAGACAACGGGTGCTAGTCAGTCACTCGCTGTCTTTTTTTTGTTAACACAGAGCAGTAAGTCTGAGTCGGCCACGGCACAATCAAATCAATTGCTGATCGGACTCCCTCTAGTAATTTCTGTGTCCTAATTATTTAATCAAGCTGTATGCTTAAAGCATCAGACAAGCTAATATAGTTGAATTGATTAAAACACATAGGATGTGTCAATATATGGAAATACACATTTAAAAATGTCTACTAATTGATTGGTTGAAGGAACAGACAACTCTTTTTTTTGTCTGTCAGCCCTATGTATATTTGTGACCGCTCAACAACAAAAAATCTCTGTTGACCAACAGCCTATCGACCAAACAATTGACCAATCGACTAAATGGGGTCAGCCCTAATTCCTAGTTAGAGTAGCTGTGTCAGTTGTTGCCAATATATAGATGTTGTAAAATGAAAAAAAATGTCTCCCTCTTTTAGGTGGAGAACTCCACCCTCAACTCCCAGAGTGCATCTCTCATGGCCCAGAATGCTGTGCTGCAGGGCCAGGTGGGGGCGTTGGAGAGTGAGTCAGAGGCGTGGCAGCGGCAGCGGGAGGAGGCGCGGGTGGGCAGGGAGAGTGTGCTGCAGGATCACGAGCGCCTGCTGAGTGTACATGAGAGACAGGCAGCGGAGTATGAGCAGCTCATCGCCCAACACGCCACCCTGAAGGGCAACCAGAGAGCTCTGGAGCAAGAGCACCGCACACTGGAGAACAAGTGGGTCACACACATGGGGCACACGCTCAGGGGTTACACAAACCACCCAGCATACACACACCAAGTGGTAATGCCCTAAGGCAGGGCTATTCAACTATATTGTTACTGGGGCCATATGTAAAAATGTTTTTTAAATGGTTCATTGCAGGGGTGCTGGATATTTTCCACATGCGATTATTCTTCAGAAGAACTGTATAAAAAAGCAATGCACAACCGCCAATAAATAACTTTTCTTAAAATGGAATGTTGCTTAAAGTAATTATGAAAGAAGTGGAGTACACAACTTGCGTGAGTCAAGGTGCAACCAAAAAATGTTAGCATCGTTGAAAAGGCACAACGCTATTAACATCTTCTTAAAGATGCACTATGCAGAAATTGCACCACCATTTCCTGGTTGCTAAAATTAGAATAGTTTGCCTAATTTCAGTTTGACAAAACAAGCAAGTATAGTGTAGTCATTGTAATCAAATCACATTTTATTTGTCACGTGCCAAATACAACAGGTGCCGAATACAACATGCTTACTTACAAGCCCTTAACCAACAATGCAGTTTTAAGAAAAATAAGAGTTAGTAAATATTTTCTAATGTCAAAAGTTTTTTTTTTTAAAGAGAGAGAAGAAGAAAAAAGAGCAACAATAAAATAACAATAAGGCTATTTCTATGTGAATTTGGTCGGGTTACCCAAAAAGTTACATATTGCAGCTTTAAAATAAATAAATCGTCTGAAAACTATGCATCTCAATAAATGACAATCAGCCAATGCCAAATTCCAGTCTGAAGGAGGTATGCTTTGAATTAATTTCCCTCAGTCATTATGTGTGTTTTGTCACACACAATGAGTCCTTGTGAGTATCAGAGAGGGAAACAGGAGGCATGTCCTTGTTCCTTGGTCTTAGCTTTCAGGAATGGGGTCATAATATTTTGTGGCTTAAACTGTTCAAACGCTAGAGCCAAATTCAAAGGAAGAAAAAATAATCAACATGCTGCTAGAATTCACACTTGACAACCACCATAGTACTTGTCATTTTGGCAGGGATTTTTTATGGACCTTTTATTCATGTTCAGAAATTATCAAAGGGTATGGAATAAATAAAGATCATATTCTCCAGAGGTCAACTACTATGGTCACACATACACTCACCAAGATGTTACACTGAGAAGGTGTAATAGAAAAAGGTCAGATTCGTTTAAAATAAATATATATTATTATTATTATTATTACAGAGTGGTCATGTTACTGTTGTTCATGTCCATGTCATGTGTATTGACCTTGGTGAGTCTGCGTAAAATATCAATTGGTTACATGTCATCAAGAGAACTGTGTTAATATATTTCTCTGAGGTTAATTTTCCAATAACAGACTTCATCATTTGATAAGCCACATATAAACAGCCATAGGCTAGTGAAAGTATGTCCTTCCAGACTGGCTTGGCACTGGGACATTGAGAGACCGCCCTAAGGAAGTGACCTAGGGGATGTGTTGCCTGCCCTTCCTGCCTCTCCCCTGCTCTCTCCTGACCACCCCATGCCACCGGGCTGGAACAGTACAGCAGTAACAGACTGGGTGTGGTTTCACTCTGAGACATCCTGGCTGGAGCTGGGAGAGACTGCTGACACCGCAACGGTTGGGTTGGGTGGAGACAGGTAGCCTATCACTAGGGCTAGGGAGGGGCAGGACAACAAAGTTAACATCAGGCCAGAACTGTGACTGTTCAATAACTCTGGGAGACTAATTTCGTTCAGTTGGTGTTCAGATAGGCTTATGTCAGTGGAGCTCTTCTAGTCTACTGCTTTTATTGTTTAACAGTGGAACCTTATAACCTGTACTGCTTCAGGCAGGTCACTCCTGGGGGGAGGGCCTGAGGGAGACACGTGTCACAAGTACATTACTACTCTAACTATGGCGAATGTGTTCTCTGTTTGTTTTCTGTGGTTATATTTGGACTTGGTTATATTATGTACGTATATCTCATAGGGCTGAGCTGTATACCTTATTTTATGACATACCGGTATTGATGCAGGGACCGTTCTATACCAATATTTTAATGTTTGGTTTGTTAAATGCGATACGCCATCTGTAATGTTACCTTTTAGTTTACTTCGCTACTTGACTCATCTCTCTCCACTCTCTCTCCGTGCCCCTTTCCATACAGACCTAGCCACGCCCCTTGTCACTCAAGGAGCGCATTTGATGTTCCTCAACCACGAGACACTTGCGTTGAGTCTGCTTGGTCAATGCAGCACATGCAACAATGTTGATGACAACGATGCTGTTTTCACTTTGCATCTTAATATAAATCCACCAGCGTTCTATAATGACACTTAGTTTGTGTTTCTTACATCAGCAAATTGATAGTTAGTCTTTTCTTTGCAAGTTGCCCTAAATCTTGAGATGCTAATTGTTAGCCGCTAATGCTATAATAGCTAGCTAATATATGTACTGAGTAAGAGCAAACGTAGCTAGCTAATACAGCCTGATAATACCAGTGATGGTGTAGACCTAAAACAGCATGTTGTTTGTGCAACAGTGTCTTCTAAATCAAAGAGGAATATGCAAAGCAAAAATATGTTAACTACATGAAGTAGCTAAGAGAACATGCAATGTAGCCAAAGCTTATAGGGTCCCCTAGGAAACACGTATCAACACTTTAGTTGTTACCCTGTCACAATAACTCTTTCCTGACATTTGTAATTCGTTGTCATCTCAAACACTGTATTGAAAGTGCCCTCTATTCTAACTATTGAATTAGAATAGTCATTCTATTTCCATGATTCCAACAGTATTGCTCTAATTCGCAAGTCAAATCGCAATTGCAACATTTGGTTAAAAATAAGTCCTAGATTATTTATAGTGTGCATCCCTAAGGTGTAAAGTACTTAAGTAAAGACCTTTGGGTACTATTTAAGTCGTTTTTTGGTATCTGTACTTTACTATTTTTATTTGACAACTTTTACTTCACTACATTCCTAAAGACAATACTGTACTTTTTACTCCATACATTTTCCCTGACACCTAAAAGTACTCATTACATTTTGAATGCTTAGCAGGACAGGAAAATGGTCCAATTCACGCACTTGCCAAGAGAACATCTCTGGTTATCTATTGCCTCTGATCTGGAGGACTCACGAAACATAAATGCTTTGTTTGTAAATTATGTCTGAGTGTTGGAGTGTGCCCCTGGCTATCCGTAAATAAATTTAAAAATGGTGCCATCTGGTTTGCTTAATATAAGTAATTTAAAATTATTTTTTACTTCTATACTTATATTTATGCTTAAAATACCGTGATATAATATTTTGGACATTTCGCCCAGCCCTAATATCACATACACACATGATGAGAACCCACACATAATAAACGCTTGTATTCCCACTGTCCTGTACGAGAAAAATAGTCCTATTGGGAAGTTTACTATCATATCAGTTTAAATGGAGTAATGTGAGATGTGACATGGAGAGATTTTTAGTTAGCCAGCTCAGCCATCTACTTTTTCTCTCCTTTTATGAATAATGGAGCAGGGTCCCTTGGAGCCCGGGTTGAGGCCCAGGGATTAGAGGAGTCTGCCTGCTGTGCCGTCAAAGGACCTAATCAGCTGGAATATCAGATGGTCCATATGCCTCAAGGCCTGGGTTGTGTTCATTAGGGTACACAGTAGAAAAACATTTAAAAAATGTTTTACAACACAACTAAAATGAGAGGTTGTAATTGGACAGGCTGAGGTAGTCCCTCCCTTTTCCAGTCAGTTTCTTTAATTTTTGGGACATGATGAAAGAATGAAGATGACCCTGATGGGATTGCTTTGATCTGTGATCTTAGCAGCTCTTTGAACACACCACCACATATATCATGGATGCTCAATACTTCATGACTTTTCCATCCAGCTCTTGTCGGACCCAGTATCGATATTGTTCTTTCGGTGGTAATAGGAATCTATATGGGATGGGATTGCCATGGCCTATTTTTTTTTTTTTTTAGATGTAACACAATACAAAACATGTACAGTTAATTTGGCACCATACAGTGCCTTGCAAAGTATGCAGACCCCTTGGATTTTCCCCCACATTTTGTTACAAAGTGGGATTAAAATGTATTTAATTGTAATTTAACTGCCTCCTTATTTTCAAGCGTGGTGGCTTTTGACTTAAATCGGCTTGAAATACTATAGAAATTACTGTCTACCCACGATCCCCAACATCTTGAAGAATTTTGAAAAGAATAATGGCCAAATATTTCACAATCCAGGTGAGCAAAGCTCTAGAGACTTACCCAAGAAGACTGCTGGAATTGCTGCCAAAGGTGTTTCTAACATGTATGGACTCAGGGAGCTGAATACTTATGCAATGACTATTTTATTTATGAAAATGTTCTGCCACTGTGACAATAGAGTATAGATTGATGACAAAAAAATATATTTTAAATCAATTTTAATCCCACAATAAAATGTTAAGAAATCCAAGGGGTCGGAATACTTTATGACCTCCGAGGAGAAATTGTCTTTTAACCCAGTCTTTCTTTCTGTTTTTCTGTGTCTGTCTCTGTGTGCAGGTACATAGTGCTCCTGAAGCAGAAAGATGCCATGGAGGCGCTGGAGTCCACCCTCCAGAAGGAGAGGGAGAGTCTAGGAGAGGAGATCCACAAAAACGCCCTGATCTTGGGGGAGAATCAGAGCCTGAGGGGGGAAGTGGACAGGTGAGCTCAGTCAGTACAGCAGCACCTGAATACAGCACCAACAACATACTCCAGTTTTTCAAAGCACCACATAGAGAACAGCCTGACCCTGGCACCCTCTGGTGGTTATATACTGTAATGGCTGTTTCTAACTATCTTTCTCCAGCTACACACACTTGGCCATGGTTTTTTAACACTACAGTTAGATAAAACTGGCTTTTGTTGCCAAGTGGGCAGAAAAAATAAGTATGGCTAAAATTAACAAAATCTAACAAAATTCACTAACTACAGAACTGACTAGCTCACCCTAAAATTTGTATTTTGAAGATGAATTTGTTTTGCAAAGCACCAGGAACTCATGTCTCTCCATACGTTCTCTCCACACCCCCTGAAGGTTGACCCAGACACATACCCAGCTACGTGCGGAGTATGATGGGCTGCAGGTGCAGACCAAGGAGCTGAAGACTAGTCTGAATGGAGCTCAGCTGGAGGTGAACCGCTGGCAGGCCAGATACGACTCAATGAAGGAGCAGCACCAGGGCCTGGACATCTCCATGACCAAGCTGGACAACCACTGTGAGGTACAGAGATGACTGAAAGACCACACCGGGACCTCAATGAGCTACTGCACAGGGGACTGTCTATGGGTTTTCCATAGAGATAAAACGGCTCATCTCTATTCTGTGTTCTGTCCCAGTTGCTGACGCGTCTGAAGGGGAACCTGGAGGAGGAGAACCACCACCTGCTGAGTCAGATCCAGATGTTGAGCCAGCAGAACCAGACCCTGCTGGAGAGAACCATGGAGAGCAAGGAGCTCTACCATGAAGAGCAAAAACAGTACATGTGAGTAGGGAAGTGTGTGTGTGTGTGTGTGTGTGCACGTGCGGGTATATAGAGGGAGATATTTTCTACTGGAATTTGATTAGTTTAATGTCATAAATAAATCAATCAAATCCTGTGTTTCCAGTGACAAGTTGAACTCACTCCGGAGGCAGAAAGAGAAGCTGGAGGAGAAGATCATGGATCAGTACAAATTTTATGATCCAACCCCTAAAAAGTAAGTTTTGTTACAGTTTGACTTGCTAATCTAAGTCAATGGAATAGGATGACAAATGGATGCATTTAGCAAGGCCTAGGTCCCTGAGTTGTTCCTGGTCAGGTCACATGGTCTGTAAACCCTCCTGACCCTAGCTATGCCACTTGTGGAGAGTTCCCCAAGGAGGGAAAGAGAGCTTACTTTGTGGGCCCTAGAGCATACATAGACAGGAAAGAAATATGACGCAAGTGAAGATGACCTATGGCCTGAGGATAGATGGATGTCTGAGTGTAACTGTGATTTCCTGTCTGTCAGGAAGAACCACTGGGTCGGGGCCAAGGCCTTGGCCAAACTCATCAAGCCCAAGAACAGACAGGACAGCTCGAGGGAGAGGGTGCGGAGCGCCCCAGACATCCCCCTGCCTGAACCTCCCACCCTGGACTTCGCTGACATACCTCCCCCCCTGCCTCCCCCTCCTCTACCCCCCCGCCAGTCCCGCCTCAGCCTGGACTCTGTGGGGAACCACTCTCAGGAGGAGAACCACCACGGACAGGGGCACTCCCCTACCCTCACCCCCACCCACTCCAGCAGAGGTAAGACTGACACGGGGTGGGGGGTGGGTTGGGGAACTAAAGGAAAATGCAGTGTATTTTCGTCTACTCATCCAGGATTGTTCTTAACTGAATAAGGAAAGGTGTCAAGGCCATACAGTTCTACAAGTCCTCTTTACCACAAGAGGGAGCTCTAGCTACACACAATCTCACATTTCCTCCCCCTCCAACTCATCTTGCATGTTCTTCATTATCTACTAGTTCAATGGGGATCTATTGCATGCCTAAACATTTTAATACTTTAACTCTTCATCTTCTCTGTTGGACTATTTTGGACGCTGTTCATTCATATAATGCATGTAGTTAACTACTTTCTTTCATTCACTCATCTCTCTTTCTCCCCCTTCTCTTTGTCGTTGTGTGTATAACATAATCCCCTATCATTCAGCACCCCCAGCCCTGCCAGCAGTACTCCCCGTCAGACCAGCCAAGCGGTTTGGTTTTCTGAGGAGTAAGAGCCAGGAGAAAATGAAGGTTCCCAAGACGCCTCTCTCACGGCATTCTCTCTCTAGACAACTTCGCTTCTGGTCCTCCTCTGACATCTCCACCTGTACCACCGAGCCCCTCTTGCCCCTCTTGCCCATCATTGGACAGTTCTAATACCACCACCACCATCTTCGTCATCTTCATGTTCACTCACCCCACTTTTTTAATCTGCAACATCTTAACTTTTTGGCCCTCTGTCATAATTTACTTACAGACAACTGATCTCTTAATGTACACATACCTCCCATTACAACATACACTATCACACATACCAACACAAACTGAACTCTGAACTGAACTGTTTGAGGCCTCTAGCCTCATACCCTGCACACTCCACTCTGGACTCTGGCTAGACCCTGCAGTAAGTAGCCTTGTTTTGGATTAGAGCTCGCCCCTACTGCAGCCAGCCCTTACTGCAGCCAGCAGCTTTGCCTCTCTCTGTGTTAATGAGATCTGTGTGTCTGTCAACTGATGTTTAATCATGTAAAGTGGGCAACTGAAGAGCCATGACACCAGCCCAATAAAGGCAATTACTCTGTCTGCTGTGTCTCTTAGTCTGGCAGCTGGTATAAATCTCATGTTGCACATGGCTGGAGGGATGATGAGAGGAGAACTTGTTACAGGGGCAATCTGCAATATTTACTGCTGTTTAAAGGATTGTGCTTTTAATCCCAGTGCGAAAGAAATGCCACTTTGGGGAGTGATGTGTGCACATGCTGTCTGTGCTGCGTTGTTAGCCTGTGTCACGTTGCTGATAATATGAATGCCTCCAGCTAGCATCATACTCTCTCTGACTCTCCTTGTGAAACTCACACCACAGTCTAACATCATCCTATCCTTTATTCCATATCCTTCCTTATCTGTCACTCTCTGTCATGCTTTTAAGCCACACTCTCTGTCCACCTCTTTTCCCTCCACACCATATCCCTTTGCTCAGCCATAATGACAATGGCTGTGCAAAAATACAGAATAGCTGATCTATTGATGTCTGAGACTACTAACACAGTGATATTTGCATAAATGACCAATCCAATGCTGGACTGAGAGAGGGAGCAGGGAATGCAATAAGACTAAGGTATAGAACCAGATCCTCCCTAAGCCAGTAGCCTACCAGACTGACTGAGACACCACTGTCTTGTAGGCTACCCACACACACTCTCTTTCTCTCACTTTCTTCCTTTCTTGAGAATTAAAAACCAGACAGGAAACTGCCAAAGCCTTCACTTCCTATAGAATAGTAGAACTGCCAGTGTTCTATTCTGTCTCAGCAGGCCAGGGTTCAGTCTGACTTACTATAAAGGGATTTAGCCTTTTATTCTTTTGTAAAAAAAAGACTGATCGAATAGAAACATTGGTAGGTCCAAAATGCATCTAAAAACCATTGGTGTGCGTACAGTATCTTGCCATTTGGAAAGTAGTCTGACTGAAGAAATGATAGTTGAGACTACTGTATATCATTGTGTACTGTAGCAAACGGAGTCAACTTGTGTCCTTTGAAAGCTTTTGCTGACACTTACGCTTCACTGCTCTAGCACACACTTGTCTACCTGCCCTAACTGTCCACTGTCCAGCAGTCTCCAGCTCACCTGCCTCTGCTGTGTCCAGAATGGGGTTTTTTGTTTGGACGGATGTGGTACCATCATAGATACTAACTGCTCTGTTATTGTTCCCCTAGCACTAAATGACAGTGGAGTTTCCCGAGGCAGGGAGCTGTACCGAATTCCAGGGGGTAGCAGTGAGAGTGTCAATGGCACAGAAGAGCTTTATGCCAGAAGGAGAGGTGTGGCGCTAGGGGGCGCTGCTCACTCCACCCTCGCCAACCACACCTCCACTTCAGGCCTGACACCCAACTCAAGCTCCAGGCCTGGACGCAGACCCAAAGGTACGGTAGGCCCAATGCCCATTTACTGACTAGCTGCCATCTTCAATGTTAAGATGTCATGATGTAGTGTAGATCTGCAGTATGTTCTTTCTATGAAACTATAACTTTCTATGAAAGTCTCTTAAAGTCAGTAATTAAGTTTCCATTCACAGTTACGTAAAGTCATTCCGTTAAATAGATCAAGACGGGTGTGATGGAAACACGATGTCTATACAATTTCATAAATGTTGACAGACAATTTGTTTGCTTGACATGGTGTGATGTTTTTGTCGGTAAAATGTATTATGCGGTGGAAAGTCCTTTATGCCCATGATATGGAGTCATGTGATATGCTATGTTGTACTACCACAACAATGTGGAAAAGCGTTGAGTTTTATAGGCAGATGAAATAAGTTATGATAAACTGATTGATGGTGATGAGCTTGATGCAAATTTACAATAAATATCAAGGGTATTATTTGAATGCTGGTGACATGATGATCGATGCTTGGCTGCAAATGATCAAATAAATTATATTGCTCTTATCCATATCTCATCATAACCTATCCTGTCCACTTTATTAGCCACCTGTTGTCTAGAGAGAATGCTCCAAAACCAGATTGTTTTTGTGACAAAACCATCGGTAGAGTTTAAAATGTGATGGAACCCCATTCAATCAATCAAATGTATTCATAAAGCCCTTTTTACATCAACAGTTGTCACTGTGCTTATACAGAAACCAAGCCTAATACCCCAAAGAGTGAGCTATGCAGATGTGGAAGCATGGTGGCTAGGAAAAACTCATTAAAAAGGAAGGAACCTAGGAAGAAACCTAGAGGAACTAGGCTCTGAGGGGTGGCCAGTCCTCTTCTGGCTGTGCCTGGTGGAGATTATAAGAGTACATAGCCATTAAGTCCAGATCGTTCTTCAAGATGTTCAAACGTTCATAGGTGACCAGCAGGGTCAAATAATAATCCGTGGTTATAGAGGTTGCAACAGGTCAGAAGTTAATGTCAGTTGGCTTTTCATAGCCAAGCATTCAGAGGTCGAGACAGCAAGTGGGGGAGAGAGGGTCGAAACAGCATTGAACTTCTGCTTTAAATTCGGTACATGGGAACTTCAGCGACCAAAGTGATTTTTATGTGCACTGCGTTATCACACACAGCATTTTATCCACAAGAAATCAGTTTGATGGAAGCGTACCTCCAGTGAGAGAACATGCATTTTTTTAATGCAGGTTTTAGAATATTTGCATGAAAATCTGTCGCCAATTGGATGGAAACCTATCTAGTGTTCCAGAATAACGCCAAACAGGTGACTTAAATCCCTAATCTCCCAGAGCGCAGTGCTGAATAATTGACACGTCACTTAGTTTACCAAGAGGTCAGTTATCAGTGTTTTGGAATAATTCTGCCATCCTCAAGTCAATCACAGTCGGGGAACATTTGTTTACTTTCCTTGAAACCTTGTGGTCCAATCTCAGAACATGGTCCCATCAACTGGAAAATAGATACACTTACAGGAAGGAGCCTTGTGGCTCAAGGCTACATCATCGTACAGAGCCAGTTGTTACATTATGTTATACAGTAGCAACATTTGAATTCAGTATGTAGAAGTGAAGTGGATTATCTATAGTTGATCTACTGTGTATAAACATGGGGTTTTCCTACAGCTTAGAAATATCCCCTTAATCATCCTTAAACACTACTGCCCTTTTTAGTGTGCACAGTTGTATTGTATACAATTGTATAGGGGGACAGTATCAGCATGTGGGGGTACACGTCTGTTGGGACAAATGACTTGTAACACACATACCTTCATCTCTCTATAAATATGTGATGACGTGGAGGAGTAACTCACTTCCCTCTGTGCTCTGCAGGTTTCATCCATGAGGACGACCCTCGGGTTCACTCCCTTGATGCCCTGTTTGGGAGCAGTATCCATGGAAACGCAGGTAAAAGACCAGGATGATCAATACAAGTTCAAACGGCTGCTGGACCCTTGGGCTCCCTTTCACTCTCTGTGTCCCTCTCTCTGTTTCATTCTTTCTTGCGCTCTCTCTTTCCCGCCTCCATCTCTTTCTCTGCAGGTTATCGACCAGGCTCTGCTGAGCTCAGCCGCAACACCTCCAGCAGCAATTCCCCTGTTAACTGCAAAGGTACAACCAACATTATGCCTATCTGCAAACCCTGCAAATTACTTCAATAGATGAATTCTATACGAGATGTGTCATTATATTGGGCATGTCTCAGGCCACTGTTTTAGCCTGCTTTCTAGTACTATCCCCCACTGTGGACTTAAGTCATTTTCAGCATTTAGTTGACTAAAAAGCAATACTGTATCTCTTATCCTGATTGTCTATCTTTACCTCTCTACCTCCCTCTGTCCATCTAGATTCCCTGGAGCTCCTGCAGGGCCGTTCTGCCAGCCTGTCCAGTGATGACGTAGTGGGCGTTAGTCACGACGTCTCCCTGTCTCTCCCCCGGAGCTCCACGGTTCCCTACGACACCCATACACACACCCCGACCAAGAGGAGTGCACCCCGGCCGGGCCGCCACCGAACCTCCTCCCCTGGCAGCGATATGGTCACGTTGGAAGAGTTCCTGGAGGAGAGCAACACCCTCTCACCACCGACTGTAAGAATAGAGGGATAATATGTCATAGGGAGATGGATGAATGGTTTGGGATGTGGATGTACTAGCTTAGTATGATAAAACAGAGTGCATTCGGAAAGTATTCAGACCCCTTTGCTTTTTCCACATATTGTTATGTTACAGCCTTATGTATTAAATCGTGTTTTTTTCTCTATATACACACAATACCCCATAATGACTAAGTAAAACTGTTTAAAAAATATATATATATATTTTATTTTATAAAACGCTACATGTTTGGCACACCTGTATTTGGGGAGGTTCTCATTTACATTACATTTACATTTAAGTCATTTAGCAGACGCTCTTATCCAGAGCGACTTACAAATTGGTGCATTCACCTTATGATATCCAGTGGAACAACCACTTTACAATAGTGCATCTAACTCTTTTAAGGGGGGGGGGGGGGTAGAAGGATTACTTTATCCTATCCTAGGTATTCCTTAAAGAGGTGGAGTTTCAGGTGTCTCCGGAAGGTGGTGATTGACTCCGCTGACCTGGCGTCGTGAGGGAGTTTGTTCCACCATTGGGGTGCCAGAGCAGCGAACAGTTTTGACTGGGCTGAGCGGGAACTGTACTTCCTCAGAGGTAGGGAGGCGAACAGGCCAGAGGTGGATGAACGCAGTGCCCTTGTTTGGGTGTAGGGCCTGATCAGAGCCTGAAGGTACGGAGGTGCCGTTCCCCTCACAGCTCCGTAGGCAAGCACCATGGTCTTGTAGCGGATGCGAGCTTCAACTGGAAGCCAGTGGAGAGAACGGAGGAGCGGGGTGACGTGAGAGAACTTGGGAAGGTTGAACACCATACGGGCTGCGGCGTTCTGGATGAGTTGTAGGGGTTTAATGGCACAGGCAGGGAGCCCAGCCAACAGCGAGTTGCAGTAATCCAGACGGGAGATGACAAGTGCCTGGATTAGGACCTGCGCCGCTTCCTGTGTGAGGCAGGGTCGTACTCTGCGAATGTTGTAGAGCATGAACCTACAGGAACGGGTCACCGCCTTCTCCCATTCTTCTCTGCAGATCCTCTCAAGCACTGTCAGGTTGGATGTGGAGTGTTGCTGCACAGCTATTTTCAGGTCTCTCCAGAGATGTTAGATTGGGTACAAGTCCGGGCTCTGGCTGGGCCACTCAAGGACATTGAGATTTGTCCCAAAGCCACTCCTGTGTTGTCTTGGCTGTGTTTTTAGGGTCGTTGTCCTGTTGAAAGGTGAACCTTTGCCCCAGTCTGAGATCCTGAGCACTCTGTAGCAGGTTTTCATCAAGGATGTCTCTGTACTTTGCTCCATTCATCTTTCCCTCGATCCTGACTAGTCTCCCAGTCCCTGCTGCTGAAAAACATCCCTACAGCATGATGCTGTCACTACCATGCTTCACTGTAGGGATGGTGCCAGGTTTCCTCCAGACATGACGCTTGGTATTCAGGCTAAAGATTTCAATCAAACCGGAGAATCTTGTTTCTCATGGTCTGAGAGTCATTTAGGTGCCTTTTGGCAAACTCAAAGCGGGCTGTCATGTGCCTTTACGGAGGAGTGGCTTCCGTCTGGCCACTCTACTATAAAGGCCTGATTGGTGGAGTGCTGAAGAGATGGTTGTCCTTCTGGAAAGTTCTATCTCCACAGAGGAACTCTGGAGCTCTGTCAGATTGACCATTGGGTTCTTGGTCACCTCCCTGACCAAGGCCCTTCTCCCCCAATTTCTCCGTTTGGCTGGACAGCCAGCTCTAGGGAGAGTCTTGGTGCTTCCAAACTTCTTCCATTTAAGAATGATGGAGGCCACTGTGTTCTTGGGAACCTTCAATGCTGCAGACATTTTTTGGTACCCTTCCACAGATCTGTGCCTCGACACAATCCTGTCTCGGGACTCTACGGACAATTCCTTCGACCTCATGGCTTGGTTTTTGCTCTGACATGCACTGTCAGCTGTGGAACATTATATAGACAGGTGTCCAAATCATGTCCAATCAATTGAATTTACCACAGGTGGACTCCAAGTTGTAGAAATCTCAAGGATGATCAATGGAAACAGGATGCACCTGAGTTCAGTTTCGAGTCTCATAGCAAAGGGTCTGAATACTTATTTACATAAGGTATTTCTGTTTTTTAATTAAGACATTTTCAAAGATAATCTAAATCCTGTATTTGCTTTGTCATTATGGGGTATTGTGTGTAGATTGATGAAAAAAATAGATATTTCATTGATTTTAGAATAAGGCTGTAATGTTAAAATGTGGAAAAAGTCAAGGGGCCTGAATAATTCCTGAACGCACTGTACATCAACCACTGTAAGAACTTGCACATTCTATGACATAAAGTGATGTATGGTGGTTTGGCTTGGATGAAATTGTGGATATAGCTTCTAGTTTAATATGACACATCGAGTTAATTTTCACAGCTAGCTATAAGCATATAGTGTCATAGGGAAATGGATGAAAGGTTTGGGAAGGCGTTGTGGCTTCATATAGCCAAATCTGATTTTTTTTATTTTTTATTTTATTATGATACATTTAGTTAGATTTCTCAGCCAACCTAGACAGGCGCCCAAAAACAGTGTCTAAAATGTTAATGGTCTGAATTACGTTTATTTTACGTTGGCTAATGAAGAATACTGAACTGGTCTCTGTCTGTAAGTCCCCCAGTTTCAGATATAAGGTAAGGTTTCGTTCTGCATTGAGTGATGCTACATAAAGCACAGCTTCCCTCTCTCTAGCCGCTCTGCAGGAGAACTCCTCTCCACCAACAGCTCCTCTGACTGAGGCTCTGTATTGGTACCACCAGGCCAGGGTGATGGATGGGTGGCACTGTTAGTTTTTGGTCATTCACCTCACTTGACAGGCTTTTGTAGATGAAATGTTAGGATCAAATTTATTTATATAGCCCTTCTTACATCAGCTGATATCTCAAAGTGCTGTACAGAAACCCAGCCTAAAACCTCAAACAGCAAGCAATGCAGGTGTAGAAGCACGGTGGCTAGGAACAACTCCCTAGAAAGGCCAAAACCTAGGAAGAAACCTAGAGAGGAACCAGGCTATGAGGGGTGGCCAGTCCTCTTCTGGCTGTGCCGGGTGGAGATTATAACAGAACATGGCCAAGATGTTTAAATGTTCATAAATGACCAGCATGGTCAAATAATAATAATCACAGTAGGATGTGCAGTAGAATGTGCACACCTACACACTCCATTCACCTCACTTTCTAACTCACACAGTAAATAAAATAGTCATCACTTAGTGGGCATACTGCGGCAACGGTGGGGGTTCAACACCACACAATGTACATTTTTCTTTCTCGTTCTCTTTCACTATATCTCTTGTTTTCTTCCTACCTCTGTTTTAAAGAATGTAGAGATCAGTCTGATTCTCGCTTCCCTGACTAACCACCTAAATCAGTGTAAAATGGGCTAACACACCTAAAGTTTTTGCCTCCAAACCTGACTAAATATGATTGAGAGGTGTTCATGCCTAACTAAACCCACTCACATTGACCTGCATCCCAAAGTGCTGTATCAATCAACATCTGAGCAGTGGTGTTGCCTCCCATAGTCCCTCTATTTTTAATGGTGCAGGTAGATGAGACCAATTCAATACTTCTCTTTGTTTATAAAGGCATTTCCTCTTCCTCATTAGATTATTTCTCATGTCATTGGCTGTTAGCCCTGTGAGCAGCGGGCCGCTCTGATTGTCTTGCCATTTAATATCATTTATATAGTGCTGCAGTGAGATGTGTATGGCCCCTGGTGTTGTAAACACATTCCCTAATGAGTCTACATCAGAGGCATAGGCAGACAGACCCATGGGCCATATTTCCAGGAATCTTTATACTGTTTAACAATAGACCATCTAAACAAGCACTTCACTGATTGGATCAGTCCTGAGTCCCATGTTGTGTCTGTACAGTAATCCAGGAAGTTGAACATGAACAATAATAGTTTTGGATGGATTCCCTCTGTGTGATAAGGGTTTGGTGTTGAAGTCTTTACTTCCTTGATTCATCTAAGTGCTGTGTGTCGGTTTCCCTCATCCCTCCCCTCAGGTGCAGACAGGCAGTCAGGAGGACCTGATGGAGGACTACTTCAGCAGAACAGGAGAGCGGGAGAGATCCACCTCCGGCCGGCCCCCTCTGAGAGATGGAGCCAAGACCCCCACCAGCTATGTCACGCCCACCGTGAAGAGAGACACAGACCCCCAACGGGCCGGCGACGTTCCAGGCAGGAACTCCAAACCAGGCCAGAGCGTCAGGCCTATCGTCCGGCTCCCTGAGGAATCCACCTCCACACCCCAGTCCCAGACCCTACCCAACCGGGCCAGTAATGGGTTAGGGACAGGGGGGTGGCCCTCACCCCTGGGACCCCCTGCTCCCCGTGGAGGTGGTCTGGGCAGCAGCAGTCTGTCTCGGACCTTCAGCCTGGCCTCTGCTGACCTGCTGCGCTCAAACGGTCCAGATAGCTACCGGACAGACAGGGAGGCAGGTGGCTCACCCAGCCAGAGTGGAGGTGGTGGAAGTGTGGACGGGGTGGTCAGGAGGCCTGGGGCTGGAGCCATGGCCAGGGAGCGCCCCCAGTCTGCCAGGCTAGCAGGACCCTCGGACATAGACCCCCGCAGGCTGCCTCTGGCTCCACCCAAAGAGGAACCACTCAGCCTGACCCTTCCCCAGCACCACTCCTCCTCCCTATCCTTGCAGCCCGAGCGAAACGGAGGAAGAACAACACCAGGCTCCACCCCCAGGAACAACGAACCCAGCACCGGACAACAGGGACGGCCCAACCCCCAGCAGAATCAGAAGAACCATCGTGGGGAGGTTGCCATGGTGACGCCAGTCAGGGCAGTGCCGGCTCTGAGACTGGAGGAGGAAGAGGTGCAGCGCAGGGAGGCGCGGCTACAGGCGGACTCCCCGTTACTGAAGAAACCGGAGTTGGGAGGAGGGGGGCTGAGCAGTGGCACAGAGGAGCCCCCCACGAGCACCCCTGCCTCCCCAGACCCCAATAACGACCCCCAGACTGTGTGGTATGAATATGGCTGTGTCTAGGAGCCGTTAGTGTAGTTACAGACCACAGCCTCAGTACTGTACAAACACTGTTCTTCCTGCTAAACCACAGGATGTCTGGTCTTGTCTGGCACTCCTAGGCTGGTCCTTACTGTACTGGATATATCCTTTATGATTCGGGCTGTTTGAAACTTCCTATCTGCTTTAAAGCTGTAATCTTTAATGGTGAAACAGCCAACAACAAAGAAGTTACTGCAAACAACGAACACTGTTTTTCCATTCTGACATCATTACACGCACGACAGAAGAGCAAAATTTGTACTGCTTGTTTTTTTTTACCATGCTGCGCAACGTCTTCTCAGCTCGGCATCAAAAACAATAACAGCGGTGGTGTGGCGGCCAGTGGCGCTGTTTCCCCATACTGAGGATTCTATCTTTAAAGCTTCATAAAGGAAATGCTGCCCCAAAGAGACCACCTCAATCAACACACCACAGGGGCCTGTACCCAGCTGGAAAAACAAATGGTTGATTTGATTTGCATGACCAAGGGACCGCCAGTACCGCAGTTACATTAGCATATGAATGTACATGAATGCTTTGAGGAAGACAAAAGGCACTAGGGAGCGACGAATGTATTTTAATATTTTTCTATTGGACACCACTGATTCCCCTAGGCTCTCTGTGCACTGTATACACAGCCTTGGCCTTGTCCAAGAAGTTATATTCTGAATCTGAAAAACAAACATTTTGGAAGGAGAAAAGAACCACTCCCAGAGTAATTGCATGGTAATTTCTGTCCTCCATCTTTAGGAGCTTAAGGACAGACAGTGTTTGATTGTCTCAACACAGCCTCAGTGACACATTACTGGAAAAAGGTCTGCTCCAACTTTGAACATACTGTTTTCTGTTGTGGCCTGTGGGTGACCAAACTATGGGCTTTGTGAAACTAGCTTGTGGGGAGCATGTAATTCATCCCATATCTGTCCTTGTGCACGCGAGGCAGGACGAGAAAGTAAAGGGAGAGAGCACCGCACTGACCAACTTCCGAAAAGAGAAAAGGCAGGGCTTTGGTAGCAAGACAGGGGATACTTTTTAAATGAAAGGAGTGAAGGAGGATTGAGAAAGTGATGGAGATGGCGCGAAAGTGAGTTAAAAAAAATATATATATATGGACAAGGAAGGTATTGGTGACATGATGATAACAGATGAAGATGAGCGTTACAGAGATTGGTCAGGTTGAGAAATAAAACGGTGAAATATTTCATACTGTCCATGACTGACCACCGTGAATGCCCCCAGAAACTAGTCTCTATACCAGAGCTCTCCAACCCTGTTCCCGGAGAGATATCCTCCTGTAGGTTTTCACTCCAACCCCAGTTGTAACTAACCTGATTCAGCTAATTATTAGAATCTGGTGCACTAGTTTGGGGTTGAAGTGAAAACGTGCAGGACGGTTGGAGAGCCCTGCTATATACAGTAGAACACTGTCAGTTTTGATGTTTTGTATATGCATATGATGAATATTATTTTCCAAATTCATTCCAAAAAGCACTATACAATGAAGTAGATAATGAGTCTGAACACTGGATACATTTTTACTACAGAAAACGAGTACATTGTCGACCAAGGGTTAAGGGTTTGTGTTTTTCATTTTGAGTTCTTGATAGTGTTGAATTTTAGTTTTTTTAGATACTGTGTCTGCTACCCAGCTCTAAAATGGCAATAAGACTCAATGTATTTATGTTCCCCTCGATGATAAAACTACAGTATGTCTGCATGTTTTTTTTCTCTCACCTAAATGTGTTTGTTGTGAAGTGAACAGTGTGTGTTTCATTGTAAGGGTGGTGGTGTTTGAATTGTGCACAACCTCATTCATTCAAAAAGTATCGATGCGTTTTCTGTATTAGTAAAAAATCAGTGATACAATTCTAATTAGATCCCTGTATTAGGTGGATGACTAGTCTGCCTGTTACAGTGTAATATAATGCATCAGATGTCTATATAGAGCATGAAAATTGACCATATTTGGCACTTTTCTCTACTAACTCAAATTTCCCTTCCAGCTGTTCTCTTCAGATTTGATGAAAGGTTGGTATGGTTGGCATTCCCAAGAGAGATATCATCTGTTTTGTGTTGAATTCCACACGTGTGTGTGTGTGTGTGTGCACACACACCTATGCACAATATGTGTGCCATCACCATGTGTACAGGTTTCTAAGGTCTTGTCTAACTGGTGCACAGTTCCTGTGTGTAATGTATAGTAGGTTAGAGATTTGATTTTGATAATCATGACCAAACACTACTAAAAAATGACTGGAGTTCTAAAAGACAGACCTACCAACGTGCACAGATACTGAAATGAAAATATTGCAAATGTTTTCATAGCTTAATGTAGATACATAGACCTTTTCTGTCCAAAAACAATGGAAACATTTTTAAATAAAGATTTGTAAAATGAAGTTTCTCCTGAGTGTCTTTGTAGGGCTACACTACATATACAAATGTATGTGGACACCCCTTAAAATTAGTGTATTCGACTATTTTAGCCACACCTGTTTCTGACAGGTGTATAAAATTGAGCACAGCCATGCAATCTCCATAGACAAACATTGGCAGTAGAATGGCCTTACTGAAGAGCTCAGTGACTTTCAACATGGCACTGTCATAGGATGCCACCTTTCCAACAAGTCAGTTAGTCAAATTTCTGTCCTGCTAGAGCTGCCCTGTCAACTGTAAAAGTCTAGGTGCAACAGCAGCTCCATCGCGAAGTGTTAGGTCGCACAAGCTCACAGAACGGGACCGGCGAGTGCTGAAGAATGTAAAAATCACCGGCCCTCGGTTGCAACACTCACTACAGAGTTCCAAACTGCCTTTGGAAGCAACGTTAGCACATTAACTGTTTGTCGGGAGCTTCATGAAATGGGTTTCCATGGCCAAGCAGCCGCACACAAGCCTAAGATCATCATGCACAATGCCAAGCATCGGCTGGAGTGGTGTAAAGCTCGCCGCCATTGGACTCTGGAGCAGTGGAAACGCGTTCTCTGGAGTGATGAATCACGCTTCACCATCTGGCAGTATGACAGACAAATCTGGGATTGGCGGATGCCAGTGGAACCCTACCTGCCTGAATGCATAGTGCCAACTGTAAAGTTAGGTGGAGAAGGAATAATGGTCTGGGGCTGTTTTTCATGGTTCGGCCTAGTCTTTTAGTTCTAGTGAAGGGAAATCTTAACTATACAGCGTACAATGACATTCTATGCGCTTCTGTGCTTCCAACTTTGTGGCAACAGTTTGGGGAAAGCCCTTTCCTGTTTCAGCATGACAATGCCCCTGTGCATAAAGCGAGGTCGATACAGAAATGGCTTGTTGAGATTGGTGTGGAAGAACTTGATAGGCCTGCACAGAGCCCTGACCTCAACCCCATCAAACACCATTGGGATGAATTGGAATGTCGACTGCGAGCAAGGCCTAATCACCCAACATCAGTGCCCGACCTCATTAATGGTCTTGTGGCTAAATGGAAGCAAGTCCCCTCAGCCAATGTTCATTCATCTAGTGGAAAGCTCTTCCAAGAAGAGTGGAGGCTGTCAAAGCAGCAAACGGGGAGAGAAACTCCATAATAATGCCCATGCTTTTGGAATGAGATGTTCGACGAGCAGGTGTCCACATACTTCTGGTCATGTAGTGTATTTCTGTTACTGTGTTACTATGGTTTGACCATTGTCAAGGTAATATGTCACCATCAGGTTAAGAGATGTCTGTCATGTCATTGTATTATGGGCAGTTACACGGTAATGGTCCCTTTTTCACTTTAAAATGTATGCCAAGCAAAAGCCATTTGATTGCAAAGTGTATCAAACCATACACTATATGCAGAAGTCTACTTTTAACAATTGTCACTGAAAATGTTACTAAAACACATTTTACTTGAGTAACAGTGCAGATGCAAAGTTTCATAACAGAATGACAGTAAAACCCAGTAACAGGACATCATGGGTCGTTGATCTGTACTCTGAATAATTATGAATGTCCCTCCCTTCATTATATTTAAATGTTTGGGTATTATTCTACACACTAGCTATTATTATAATGAGCTCGATCTCCAAACAAGACCAAATTTGGTTGGTCCAAGCTAGACTAAATCTGTACCAATCATAGACGTCTATATTTCACAAGTTTGGACATCACAGTACATTAGTCGAGTTCAGTACAGTAGAGCACAGTAAAGAGTATAGTTCAGTTGAATATATTACATACAGTACATTACTCATGTGTGTTCTACTGTACTGAACTGAACTATACTCTACTGTGCTGTACTATGCTCTACTGCAACGTGGTTTGTGACTTATGAAGGCAAATCATTAATGCAAAATTAATTATAAACGTTATTAGTTTTCAGGGGCCTTTACTTAAACATTGTGTTTTGATGCATTTCTAATACTTTTAAATACTTTTTATAGTAGTTTTTTTTTTTTTACCTCTTTTCCATCGGTGTGCCCAGAAATCAAAGCCTTTTGCCAACCATTTCTCATCCTAAATATTAGGAATAAGAAAACTTATCTATGCCTTCATTTCACAAAAATATAGACTCTTCACTTTCATTTGACATCAAATTTGATATACTCATATAAACTTGGTGCTCTTTGGTACCTTTTACATGAAAATTACCTTATCCTTTAACCATACAGCCACTGCTGAATAAGCGCTAGACCCACCCGTGCAACTGACGCAAGTTTAAATATGACCAGAGGGTCGTTTGCAACATTAATCGCATGAATAGACACACAGGCTAGGGTTGTGGTGTACTGGAAAGGGGGAAGGAAATTACTCTGAATGATGATATAGTTCAAGAAGATATGCTGACAAAATAAGGCACTAGCGAAACCAGCATTGGGGTTTCTCAGAATCTGTTGGTCTGTGGCACTGAGCCCTATAAAGCCTTAACCACCGTGCCCTCCCGTCTCTACCGCCAGATGTGAACAGTGCCAATTTCGTGCTACAGCAGCCTTACTTTCGGATTGGTCAATAACCAAGCGCTTGGTTCTTCAAAGCACTGAGAGAGTTACTACGGAGAAACCTAGCGAGTTACTACCGAGAAACCTAGCGACTCTCACCATCAAAGACCGCGAACAGCCTATTTCAAGGGGCGTGGATAAGGTAAAATCATATCTTTAGTATATCGCTAATTATTGGCGTTAGTAGCTTAATTAGTCTACTGTATAGTGTAATATAGCCTGTTCATTGCGGCACTACCAATGTATTTCGAGTTTTTGAATAATGTGTAGGCTAAGCCTTGGTGGATCTAATTTTTTTTTTTTTTTAAGTATTGTTTGAAATGTACTATTATAGTTTCTCAGTGCGCTTATTTATCTTTGCAAATAATTCCTAAATAATGTGCTATTTGCAATTGTACAGTAGGCTTTCCAGTGTTTGGTGTCTGAGGGAAGTAGCCTAGATTGTGTATTATATAGCCTGCATTTGCATGTTTCCTATAAACGCCTTTTAAATACAGTTCTCCTATTGAACATCTTTACAGTAGCTTACTTAATGGGAAGCGCATGGTGTTGTGTACCGTAGGATAGCCAGTGGACAAGAGTTCTGCATGGAGACCAATGCGATTAACAGGTGCAAGATTTTGGAAAGGATTTTGTATATTGTTGAGTGAGTAATATCAATAACAGTAATCTCTTTTCTAGCTTTAAAAATAATGAACATAGGCTGCTGTCCTCGTTGGGGACATTATTCTAAAGTATTTTTTATTCTGGGTGGTATTAGGCTATATTTTAATATTTTATCATTGTCCAATATTGGAGTATGCATCAGATTCTGCTCAACTGGTGGTGGAATAAGTCTTTTTGGGAGTTCAGCACAAGAGTACTAAGTAGGTTAAGAAGTCAAACAGAGGAAAAGAAAATATGCCGATGCATATTGGAGCTTCTCAGTGGGCCAAACCATTCCCCCAGTATCTCTTAGTGGGCCAAGCAATGCCCTCAGTTTCTCTTAGTGGGCCAAGCAATGCCCTCAGTTTCTCTTAGTGGGCCAAGCAATGCCCCTCAGTTTCTCTTAGTGGGCCAAGCAATGCCCTCAGTTTCTCTTAGTGGGCCAAGCAATGCCCTCAGTTTCTCTTAGTGGGCCAAGCAATGACCTCAGTTTCTCTTAGTGGGCCAAGCAATGCCCTCCGGTGACAAAAGTTGGGTACCACAGAGCTGCCAGTCTTCATCTCCTGTGGCATTGGTCTATGAATGAATAGCTTGGCTGGCATTGAGCTATGAAGTGATTCAGACTTTGTCTCCTACACACACAATCCCCAAATGACTATTTAGAAAGGAAAGTAGAGACTGCTGAAATTAACCAGACATGAAGTGGATCTCAATACTCATTGGCAACTTACAGTAGTGATTTTGTAACAGACTTAAGAACGCACCGTAAAATCAATCCACAGCTAGCTTGAAATGTCACCGATGGAGCTATCCTATTAGTACATTTTGGATAACTCGAACAGTTGGTACGTTGTCAAGGAGGGTGGTAACTTGTGTTAGCGAATCAGAGGTCCTGGGTTCAAGCGTCGGTGTGCGCCGAATCAGAGAGTACTGCTTCCTCCTAAGTAAGCAATGCACGGTCATTTACAGTGGTGCTGTGACCTAGATCTACAGTTGCACTCAGCTCAACGCTGGGGTCCCTGTTAAGGATGTTTGAAGGATGAATGTAGCACATGGGGATGTGTGAAACTTAATCTTCAGCCTGAGGTGTCCTCACCTGCTCCAGCGAATAGCTAGTGTTTCGTGAGACGCAGACTGGTAAGAAGCTTCAGGAGAGCGGTCACTTGTTCTAGCAAGGCAGAGGACCTGGGTTCGAGCTTCGGTGTTAGAAGAGTCAGGAGGAAGTGGTACTTCCTAAGCAAGCAGCGTGAAATCCTTTAAACTCTCAGTAAGATATTAGCTCAAGGTCTGATTGTGCTGTAATGTTTGTATTCTGCTGATTTATTGTTCAGTCTTTATTGGTCTGGTGCTGGTAGAGAAAGTTATGGTATGCACTTACAGACTCCTCTTTCTGACCATAATGTCAGCCACATCCTGCAGAAAGGACAGGGAATGTTGTTATTGATCTAAAATATTAATACTAGGAATCATCCTAATACAATATCAATCAGTAGCTAATGTCCTCGTAAACCAATTATGATTTGGTACTGTACTTTTGCCCAATGGGATCACACAACAAAGGACTAATGTGAGTGTACATTATGATTATAATGAGGATGTGGTAGTTATAATGACCAACTTGTTGCCTGGTACACCTGTTGCGCTCTCTGCTTCTCCTCCACGGCTCTGTAATTGCCCCTGATGGGATATATAAATCTGTATTTAATTGAACTGAATAGAACCAGAGAAGGATATAAGCCTGTGGAACAGGCATGGGCCATGTTCCAATATCCACACTAGCATAACACTTCAAATTAGAATGCATTACCAATACAGTACATTGCTTTTTTCAAGTGGTATGCTGGTGTGGGTATTGGAAGAACTGTTTTTGGTTCCATGTAGAACCATTTCCACAGATGGCTCTACATGGAACCCAAAATGGTTCTACCTGGAACCAAAAAGGGTTATCCTATGGGGACAGCCAAAGAACCCTTTTGAAAATATTTTTTCTAAGTGTATAGTCTTGCGTGTGACAATACAGAATGACCACATGTTGATGCTTTACTTGATTTCTCATGGTTTGTGTCTGAAATGGGACCCAATAGGACTCTGGTCAAAAGTATTGCACTATAGATGGAATAAGGTACTATATAGGAAATATGGTACATTATACAGGGAATGAGGTGCTATTTCAGACACGTACATAATTCCATGTCAGACGTGATTAGACTGAATTAGCCCAGATAGGACAGATGTGTTATTCCAGGCTTGTCTTCATTGGAAAGAGATGCTCATTACATGCTAAGGGTCCACTGGGAATTCCAGGACTTGTTGTGAGATGGACCTGCCTGTCAACAACATCATCAGCCTCAGCACCTCTAGGGGTTGGCTGTTCCTCGACTACAGAGATCTGCTGTATGAAATAGGGAGCACAGGTTAAACAAATATTTGTTGTGTTCAGCACAGTGTAGTTAAGCGTTTTTTGCAACCAAATGTGTGTTCTAAATGGCTTCACGTTTCCTGCCTACTGAACACGCCCGTGGCTACACATCAGTTTGAGTGGGGGATGGTTTATGGCTTTGTGTTGATCCAAATCTCCATCTGCACATGGGCATATTTAGACAGGTTATATGAGGACAAAAGTTATCGCAGAGTAACTGATGGACATGTTCATTTTGGAATAATATCACAGTGTAGGAACGACCTGAGGCTAATGATGCGTTTAAATATTTAATCACTTCATTCTTGAAAAGTAATGTTGATTTGAGACAAACTCCTTGTTCTTCATGTTACTACTCCAGGCATGAGTACAGTACATCTTGACCACAGGGGGAACTTTATCAAATGTTGGTCATGTGACATACACTATCTTGCTTGTCCTGTTTCCATGGTTACCGTGCTGTCCTCCCTCTGTTGACTATCTTGTATTTCTGATATACAGCCACAGTAGTTCCAATTTAGTTTGCCACGGTTACATGCTTAGGGCTGTTGGCAGACTCACTAATCACCTGGAAGCAAGGCCTGGCCAATCAATACATGTAGTCCAGGCCAGCTAGTAGAGTGCAGACCTCACCGATCTCTGCCTGTGTGATAAAGCAGAGGATAATTTCACAAAGAACAGCAAAAGCTCTTGGGAAATCACACCAGCTAGTGTGTGTAATTCATCATGCCTGAACATCGCAATGCCCTGTATTTTAATGCTCACACACTGAATGTTTTAGTGTTGTTACTAGTGTAATTAAACTGTTACTACACAGGCATAATATAAGTTTATTAGGTTTGTTATTCATGTGTTAATGTTTTACAAAAGAGCATATGGCTTCCCTGAGAAGCTGTGAAGTTTTGACAGGGTCTAAGTAATGTTGAGATCTTCTCTGTCTTGCAGGCCTTTTTGTGGAGGGCTAGTCTGAGATAAAGTTGGGCAAACTGTTCCCTGTACTCTCCTCCGTCCTCCTAAGGTCACTCACAGCAACACAGAAGAATCACTCTAATTGGAGGTCTGGAGTTATTAAGTAAAGCTTGCCAATAGTTGCATCTGTAACAGGATACTGGTATGCTACACTGCTCAAAAAAATAAAGGGAACACTTAAACAACACAATGTAACTCCAAGTCAATCACACTTCTGTGAAATCAAACTGTCCACTTAGGAAGCAACACTGATTGACAATAAATTTCACATGCTGTTGTGCAAATGGAATAGACAAAAGGTGGAAATTATAGGCAATTAGCAAGACACCCCCAATAAAGGAGTGGTTCTGCAGGTGGTGACCACAGACCACWTCTCAGTTCCTATGCTTCCTGGCTGATGTTTTGGTCACTTTTGAATGCTGGCGGTGCTTTCACTCTAGTGGTAGCATGAGACGGAGTCTACAACCCACACAAGTGGCTCAGGTAGTGCAGCTCATCCAGGATGGCACATCAATGCGAGCTGTGGCAAGAAGGTTTGCTGTGTCTGTCAGCGTAGTGTCCAGAGCATGGAGGCGCTACCAGGAGACAGGCCAGTACATCAGGAGACGTGGAGGAGGCCGTAGGAGGGCAACAACCCAGCAGCAGGACCGCTACCTCCGCCTTTGTGCAAGGAGGAGCAGTACTGCCAGAGCCCTGCAAAATGACCTCCAGCAGGCCACAAATGTGCATGTGTCTGCTCAAACGGTAGCAGCAACGTATGGTGTGTGTTAGGAGAGAGTCATGTGAATAGAGGCACTGCAGATAGTGCTGATGACTGAACTCACCACCAGTGATGAACTGGTCTGTCCGAACCACGCATGAACAAGGGAATCTATTCGGAGAGCCTGTTTCTGTCCTGCCCTTGACTTTGGTGCAGGTCATGTGAGTCTCTTCGTCGCAAAACTCCCTGATCTTGTCAAAAAGATAAGTTTGTCTAGCTGTGTCCAGTCCAGGTGGTGATTGTACAGGCAGACCATCTATGGGAGGGAGGATGTCAGCTTTGCTCAACAGCTGAAACCTGGTCCCGACTGAGTCCGAATGCTCGTTGGCGACAACACCAGTCTCCAGTGCATCGAAGCTGTAAAACAGGAAATAACAAAACAAATTGAAAATGCATTACAACCTTGCATGACATCAATTCACCTCCCAAGTTTAGATAAGAAGAATAACCTCATGCAATGAAAATGATATTCACCTGAAGTGCTGGTACTGCTTGATCTGTGGCAGCAGCCTGAAGTACGGAGTCAGGTGTTGTTACCAGCCATAGCTTTCCAACAGCACCGTACCATCCTCCAGTCCAACCAGGTGTGGGATGTTGACCCCTGTCACAGTGCTGGTGTTGTTTAGAACAGCAATCTCAGGCAAAAGTGTTCACTCTGGTCTTTCTACAAATGTATAATATCTGAAACTGTAGCTAGACTCTTAACTGTATACATGGGGCTCCCGAGTGGCGCAACAGTCTGTCACTGCATCGCAGTGCTAGAGGCATCACTATAGACCCTGGTTCGATTTCATGCTGTATCATAACCGGCCATGATTGGGAGTCCCATAGGGTGGCGCACAATTGGCCCAGCGTCGTCCGGGTTAGGGTTTGTCTGGGGTAGGACGTCATTGTAAATAAGAATTTGTTCTTAACTAAAATGATTAAATAAAAATGAACGCTTCACGGCAGACTGCAACCCCTTTCATTAAATGAGTTTGATTTGTACAGCTTACTTGGCCCGTTGTGTCAAGTCACTCTGGTTCACACTGACCGTGTGCAATGGCATAAGAATCGTCCTCCTGAAAGTAGTCCATCACTGACCTTAGTCGATAGCGCCTGATAAATTCAGGGGATCAATGTTATTGGGAGCAGTAGCAACACATTTGCAGTTCTCCATGGCTAACGTTATATCTTTCGGGGAAAAAACTGCAGTAGAAAGGATTGCACATAACGAGCAGCTAATTTTATAGACAGAAGATGCTACACAGCAGACCAATCTGAAACTCATCTCTCAGGATGTCCAGGCCATTCATTATCTCAGCCAATCATGGCTAGCGGGAAGGTTCCTGACTTTTTTTTTCTGTAGCTAAACCAACTAGGCTCGTAATTTAACTTTAACTTTATTCGTATTTACACATGACATACAACTTTGTTATTAAGGCACATGGTTAAATAAAGCATGAAAGTTCAAATGTTCCAGAAGGCATTTCTGCCCAAAAATGCATACAAAAAATATATAAAAAAGAAAAGTTCAAATGGCTCTCCTGTGAAGTCGTAACTTGCGACATACGCCTAGTTTCCTGAAACTAGTCACATTTTAGGATGTGAGTAGCTAATTAGATTGTCACAGTCTGCTGCTAAAGCCTTGTTCTTAGTCCATGCATTACTATATTACTCTATCAAAGAACTCTCATTGTATCATTTTGATTTCAGGAAGTCAATGACAAAACATAAATCCTCGTGACATTTTGTTGTTTCTTCTTCCAGACACTACGGTGTCCAACATACCGGGACGGTTGTTGCTAACGTGGGCTAATGTGACTAGAATGACATAAGTAACAGCAAACCTTCCAGAACATACACATGTCTTTATATGGGCAAAAAGCTTACATTCTTCTTAATCTAACTGCACTGTCCAATTTACAGTAGCTATTATAGTGAAAAAATACCATGCTATTGTTTGAGGGGAGTGCACAACAACAAAAAACCTTTACCATGGCAACTGGTTTGATATATTCATCTCAAGGTAAATAATATACTTACATTCAGTAATCTTGCTCTGATTTGTCATCCTGAGGGTCCCAGAGATAAAACGTAGCATAGTTTGATAAAATATATTTTTATATTCAAATGTAGGAACAGGGTTCTACAGTTTAAACCCATGCCGTCTCTGTGTCCGCACCCACACTGCCAGGCCATCTAGATGTGTGAAAGTTAATGTATAAGCTAATGATCCATCATGTATGACATTCCTGGGAGTGTGTAAACTTAAAATGTTGTATTACCATATCATTTTTGTATGTTGTCTGTAGTTATGCACTTAAATGTATCAATTGACCAGTTCGGCACATTTGGGCAGACTTGATACAAAATACTGTGCAGTATTGCAGTGCTTCACTGGATCACTCTGAAACTTTGCACATGCACTGCTGCCATCGAATGGCCAACATCTAAATTGCACCTAAACCCCTATATTACATTATGGCCTTTCTCTTGCATTTCAAAGATGATGGAACAAAAAAAATAATAGAAAATGCATGTTTTTTTTGTTTGTATTATCTTTTACCAGATCTAATGTGTTACATTCTCCTACATTAATTTCACATTTCCACAACCTTCAACGTGTTTCCTTTCAAATGGTATCAAGAATATGCATATCCTACCTTTCGGTCCTGAGCTACAGGCAGTTAGTCATTTTGGAGAAAAAAAATGTCAGATTGTCACAGTCTGCTACTAAAGCCTTGTTCTTAGTCCGTGCATTATTATATTACTCTATCAAAGGACTCTCATTGTATCATTTTGATTTCAGGAAGTCAATGACAAAACAAAAATCGTTTCCTCGTGACATTTTGTTGTTTCTTCTTCTTCCAGAGCTGAGTGAGTGGAATGGCCGGGACTGTCGTTGTTTTGAGTCAAACTCGCTGTGCTGGGCCCCACAGCCTGGTACTGTGTGGGTGCTAACAGAGAGGAACAAAGCATGTGGACCACGTCTGCCATGACAGTCAACATGTCTGAGGCTGACCCAGACCACATTAACTGCACCATCAGCCATGAGATCCACCAGTACCTGTTCTCTGTGGCCTACATCCTGGTTCTTTTGATTGGCGTTCCCACCAATGCCTACTCCCTCTACCATGCCTGGCTTCAGCTGAGAGACAAGAACGAGCTGGGGATCTACCTGCTCAACCTGACCGTGTCAGACCTCCTCTACCTGGCCTCTCTGCCTCTCTGGCTGCAGTACATCTTCCAGGGAGATGACTGGAGACAAACTGAGTGGCTTTGCCAGCTGTGTGGCTTCCTGCTCTATGAAAACATTTATGTTAGTATCGGATTCTTATGTTGTATCTCTATAGACCGTTACCTAGCCGTAGTGTACCCATTCCGCTTCACAGCTTTTCGAAGTATGCGGGCAGCCACGTTGGCCAGTGCCTTCATCTGGCTGAAAGAGATTGCTGTGGGTGTTGTCTTTTTCAAACACAAGGAACTAAGCAGGGACAGCACCAACCAATCGGTGTGCTTTGAGCACTACCCCATGCAGCCGTGGGAGTACCCAATCAACTACTACCGTTTCGCCGTTGGCTTCCTGTTCCCACTAGGCATCCTGTCCGTGTCGTATCTCCGCGTCCTGCGGGCGGTCGGAAAAAGCGTAGGCACGCAAAGCACCCAGAAAACGCGCATCAAGAACCTGGTGACCAGCACCATTGTCATTTTCCTGGTGTGTTTCTCTCCATACCACGTGTTCCTGCTGGTGCGTACCATCTTGGAAAGAGACTGCCCCTTCATAATCAACATCTTCAACTACTACCACGTCTCCCTGCTGCTCACCAGCTTCAACTGCGTGGCCGACCCAGCGCTGTACTGTTTCGTCAGTGAGAGGGCCCAGCAGGGGATCCAACAAGCCCAGGAGGCCTGTACTCAGGCCCTCTGCTGCTGCTGCCACAGGGGACAGCACAGCCCCGTCACAGCCACAGGTACAGATTCCGAGGTGGCCACCTCCAACGAGAACAGAAAAGTCTCAGTCACACTGCTGACATCTAGTAGTAATATTAATAATACATGGGTTTTATGAAGCTCTTTTGAAGGACCTAAAGACACTTGAATAGTAGACTAGGAGCTAGGGTTGGATTTAGATGAGCGAGAAGGTCGGGGAAAAAATACATAGTGACAGGACATTGGACATGAGACATTGGGCAATGATATGATTATGGGCAGTCCCAAGAGCAGTAACATGTGAAGTTCATAGGAGCCCATCAAATTTGCTGTCAAATGAAAGCTAAGAGTCTATATTTTTGAGAAATTAACATATATATACATTTTTCAACCATTTCCAATGCAAAAAATGTGGAATAAGCAAAGGCTTTGATTTCTGTTCAAACAGATAGAAAGTCTTATAAAACATCTACCAGAAAAAGTCTTAACGGTATTAGAAATACATCAAAACCCAGTAATGTTGAAGTAAAGACCCTTCCAAGTAATATCTATATATTTATATTTAGTTTTGCAGAAATTATTTGACGTCTAAGTTTAAGGAATATTGCCTAGTGTCTTGTCACTCTCTTACCAGAAACATTAAGATATTTTCTAATTTCTCTCCCTCATGAGGGAGGATAATGAAAGTTCACATAAGTAACAATTAAAGGTATACCTAGCGATTTAGTGATTTTACTGATAACAATTTGGTTTATGATTTATTAAGTGATTTAAAACGTGTCATTTTGTTACCAAATTGGTAACAGAATGACTGCAACTGAATTGGCTGCAATGGGAGTTCATAGTAGTTACATACCAGGTGGGTCATCTGCTAATGTCCTCCCTTCTACTGGCATACTGTTATGTTCAGCTCATAACTGTTTTCTTTCTCTTTCCGTTGTGTGGCGGTCAAAGCAACAGTGTGAAAACAGTCTGGACAACCCCGCCCTCTCTCCCTGTCTCTCTTCTCTCTCTCTCTCTCCAGTTGAAGTCACTTCTCCTGGTTCTTATTGACACCTAGCCATGACTCTCATGAGCCCTCTCTATTTCCAATTACTGTAACCAGCCCTCTCACCCACTGAGCACCGACAGACACCGGACGTCCATGGACGTGGAAAAGTAGTTTACATTTTGTCAGTCCAAATCTAAACCAATCATAGATGTCTGTTTGTACTGACCTTTACTTTTCTGAACTCTCCTGTACTGGTCTTTTTTCTGAACTCTACTGGTACTGACTTTACTTTTCTGAACTCTACTGGTACTGACCTTTACTTTTCTGAACTCTACTGTACTGACCTTTACTTTTCTGAACTCTACTGTACTGACCTTACTTTTCTGAACTCTACTGTACTGACTTTACTTTTCTGAACTCTCCTGTACTGATCTTTACTTTTCTGAACTCTCCTGTACTGATCTTTACTTTCTGAACTCTACTGTACTGACCTTTACTTTTCTGAACTCTACTGTACTGACCTTTACTTTTCTGAACTCTCTGTACTGACTTTACTTTTCTGAACTCTCCTGTACTGTCCTTTACTTTTCTGAACTCTACTGTACTGACCTTTACTTTTCTGAACTCTACTGTACTGACCTTTACTTTTCTGAACTCTACTGGTACTGACCTTTACTTTTCTGAACTCTACTGTACTGACCTTACTTTTCTGAACTCTACTGTACTGACTTTACTTTTCTGAACTCTACTGTACTGACCTTTACTTTTCTGAACTCTACTGGTACTGACCTTTATTTTTCTGAACTCTACTGGTACTGACCTTTACTTTTCTGAACTCTACTGTACTGTATTTTGGTGCTGTACTTTGTTGTCCAAACATGTGAAACAATGACGTCTATTATTGGTACAGATTTGGTCCGAAACGGACCAATCAAATATGGTCTTGTTTGTCTTGCTCATTAGAATAATAGCCATTGTGTAGAATAATACATTACATTTGTTCTACCTTTGTGTACTTTTTCAGAATACATCACAATGAGGAGAAGGACATTCATAATTATGCACTTCTGTATAGTACAGATCAGGGTCTCGTGATGTGACCATCTGTTTCCGGGTGTTAATCCACTTCACTTACTGTAGTTCAATAACCAAAGTCGATTTTTTTTCAAACTCAAGTTGTCATATAGCTGACACCGATTCTTTCTGCAGACATCTTTGAATCTTAATTTGGAGTAAAACGTGGTCCAAAAAAACTGAGGGAGATTATATTGGCATTCTGTTACCAAACTTTACATCTGCACTGTTCTTCGAGTAAATGTTTTTGTAAAATATTCAGTGGAAATTGTTAAAAGTAGTCCTTGTGCATAGAGCTGTATGTTTTGTAGAACTTTGCAATCAATGGTTTTTGTCTGGCATACAGTCTGTGTCATTCTGTTACAGTGGCCTTGGACATATGACATCGTAAAAGTGTTATAATTAAGGTATAACATATGAATATGATGCTTTTTGTTTTTTAAATTAATGCTTTATACTTTCTTTAACATGTGCAGGACACTTGCACAGGTGATGCTGCCTTGTGTATAAGCCTGAGTTGAAAACTCTCTTGCATACCAAGTTCTTTCTGCAACATTGTCAGGTTTTTATCTTTCTTCACATTATGTAATATTCATTGTGTGTTTTTGGTTTTGGGAGTGACTCTGAATTCATACCACATATCAGCACAGATACGACATATCAACACAGATACGACATATCAACATAGCCTCTTGACCAAACGTATCTCTATTTCCTGTTTGTTTATTTTTAAGTACACTGAACAAAAATATATAAAGTGTTGGTTTCATGAGCTGAAATAAAACATCCCAGAAATGTTTCATACACACAATAGCTTATTTCTCTTAAATGTTGTGCACAAATTTGTTTACATCCCTGTTAGTGAACATTTCTCCTTTGCCAAGATAATCCACCTGACAGGTGTGGCATATCAAGAAGCTGATTAAACAGCATGATCATTACACCTTGTGCTGGGGACGATAAAATGTCACTCTAAAATGTGCAGTTTTGTCACACAACACAATGCCACAGATATCTCAAGTTTTGAGGGAGCGTGCAATTCGCATGCTGACTGCAGGAATGTCAACCAGAGCTGTCATTTTAGAGAATTTGGCAGTACTTCCAACCGGCCTCACAACTGCAGACCACGTGTAACCAAGCCTGTCCAGGATCTCCAGTACCGGCTTCTTCACCTGCGGTGTTGTCTGAGACCAGCCACTCGGACAGCTGAAGAAACTGTGGCTTTGCACAACTAAAGAATTTCTGCACAAACTGTCAGAAACCATCTCAGGGAAGCTCATTTGTGTGCTCTGCGTCCTCACTCGGGTATTGACCTGAATGCAGTTCGGCGTCGTAATCGACTTCACTAGCACGCTGGAGAAGTTTGCTCTTCACGGATGACTCCCAGTTTCAAACGCTGTCTGCCAACGGTACCGGGCACATGGCAGACAGCGTTTATGGCGTTGTGTGGGTGAGCGGTTTGCTGATGTCAACGTTGTGAACAGAGTTCCCCATGGTGGCAGTGGGGTTATGATATGGGGAGGCATAAGCTACGAACAACGAACATAATTATATTTTATCAATGGCAATTTAAATGCACAGAGATACGAGACGAGATGACGAGATCCTGAGGCCCATTGTCGTGCCATTCATCCGCCGCCATCACCTCATGTTTCAGCATGGCAATGCACAGTCCCATGTCGCAAGGATCTATACACAATTCCTGGAGTTGTGAAAATGTCCCAGTCCTTCCATGGCCTGCATACTCACCACAAGTCACCGATTTGAGCATGTTTGGGATGCTCTGGGTCGACGTGTAGGACAGTTTTTCTGATCCACACCCCTACTTTTTTCTTTTTAAGGTATCTGTGACCAACACATGCGTATCTGTATTCCCAGTCATTTAAAATCGGAGATTAGGGCCAATTGAATTTATTTCAATTGACTGAATTCCTTATATATAATGTAACTCAGTAAAATGTTTGAAATTGTTGCATGTTTCGTTTATATTTATGTTCAATGTACACGTAGTTATTAATAGGTCCTCTGGGATTCTTGCTGCTTAATATATGTGAATTGCGCCCAGTTTCAGGGGTACGTAAGGATTCCTCAGCTCAGATTCATAACTGACTGTGTGTGGAGAGCATAGACATACTGTATATACATACATCATTGGTTGAGAGCCTTAAGGGAAGCATCAGCACCGGGTCAAGCTCAGTAGTACCCCAGAGGTCTTGACTTCTGTGTTTAGCATAAGTTGTTCAGTGTTCTCTACTGCACTCTCTTTCCCAGGGGTTTGCCCCTCTTACGGATGTCTGAGTTGGAACTGCCCCATGATGCCCCCATCCCTTTTCCCGTTCCCATGTCTTCCCAGGTCATGTCCTGGCCACACAGCCTGAGTATTTCCAGGTTAAACGACCCACATGGGAACTAACGTAGCTGACCTTTCACACTCTCCACCGATTATTTTCTGCTGCATGTTTTCCCTCCTTACATTAGGAGTTTGGTTTTAAAGTACCACATCTCCCCAGAACAGAGAGAGAGAGCGAGAAATAGGCTTTTCAATTGTGAATTATGCAGTTGTAAATCACTGAAGGATGGACTGGTTGTTCTACAGTCAAACATTGAGAGTTCATAAATCAAAGTATTTCAAAGCAGAATAAGAACCCAGGGGTCAATATATTCACACAGAAGGAGCCAGGGTAACAATATTGTTGACTCTTTTATATAACATTTCACAGGGGCTCTAATGGGATCAAATGTAATTTGTTTAAATGTATGTTTAACCACATCATGAAAATATGAACATAAATCTGTAGAGCAAGTACTGTAACCAATTCATTGGTTTAATGTTATTTTCTCTTGCTGTTTGAGAGATTTGCTTTGTGACCATGCAGTCATGCCTGACGTTAGCAGTGATACACTGTACTCAGTGATGCATGAAATGCCTTCTCACTGCGTGTTTTTCTTCTTCTGCTGAAGTTATGAAAGGAAACAAAGAGGTCATATCAGTTTGGTCTAATCGGAAATATTCTCTTCACATCTGTCTCATATATCCGGCAATACCGCTGCTAATCCGGCACCTAGTGGTTAGCTCAACAAGTAGAAGGAAGTAGAGACGCTGTTGCACCCTCTTGACAAGAGTGGTGATGGTGTTGGTTCATGACAATGTGGACACCGAGGAACTCTCTGATACAGTCCCATTGATGTGGATCGGGGCATGTTCCCTCCAATGCTCCCTGAAGTCAACAATCAACTCCTTTGTTTTCTGACGATGAGGGAGAGGTTGTTGTCATGACACCACAATGCCAGTTCACTTACCTCACTATAAGCTGACTTGTCATGGTTGGCTATCAGGCCTACAATCGTGGTGTCATCAGCAAACTTGATGGAGTTGGTGTCGTGCAAAGCCACGCAGTCGTGGGTGAACAGGGAGTACTGATGACACACCGCTGTGTTGAGTCAGTGTGGAGGAGGTGTTGTGGCCAATCCTCACAGCCTGTGGTCTCCCTGTCAGGAAGTCCAGGATCCAGTTGCAGAGGGTGTCCAGACCCAGGGCTCTGAGCTTGGTGTTGAGCTTGGAGGGAACAATAGTGTTAAATGCTGAACTGCAGTCAATGAACAGCATTCTCACATAGGTGTTCCTCGTGTCCAGATGTGTTACGGCTGTGTGAATAGTGATAGAAATGGCATCTTCAGTGGATCTGTTGTGGCTGTAGGCAAATTGGAGTGGGTCCAGTGTGCCTGGCATGCTGGCCTTGATATGGGCCGTGACCAGCCTCTCGAAGCACTTCAGGATGACATAGGTGAGCACGACGGGACAATAGTCATTTGGGCATGTCACGTTGTTATTCTTGGGCACTGGGACGATGGGGGTCTCCTTAAAGCAAGTGGGCACTACAGCGTGCGATAGGTTCAGTACACATCCCTGTATTCTGTATCAGAACGTAGGCTTGCACTCTTTGAAGTATCGTAGATTGATGCATTGCACTCTTTGTTTATAAAGCCCTCCTGCATAAACTTCCGCCGTACCTTACTTCATTGTTAACAGATGTACGAGATGCCAGACCCTGGCTAACTCTGGAGATCCCTTCAGTTGGGTTGATCTGCTTTTTAGTTTTTATGGAAGAACTTAGGTAAAAATATTTAAGTTCTACTTGAGTAGTTTTTGGGGATATCTGTACATATTTATATTTTTGACAACTTTTACTTTTACTCCACTATATTCCTAAAGAAAATGAACAAATTTGCCTCAAAGACCGATAAGGTCCCTCGGAATAGATTGTCTTCCAACTTGGACATTTTGGAAAACCATATAATACCAAATTCGGTATGTAGGCCCATGCTACATATCTTAACTTAGTTTGAGAAAAGGTAAGGGATTTGTTAAGAGATGGCTGAGTTAGTGATAAAGCAGGAAATCAGATGTTACATGTCTATTTAAATCCTTTGTGAATCCACTTCACAATGACATAACAGCTTGAAACTGTTTAGGGTTACCGAAGACATTACCATGATGAACCATGTTAAGTTTGGCATTGACATATTAAAAAATAAGGAAACTATTAATAGTTCACTTGACGATGTAACGCTAATACTTAAAATAATCATAACCTCTTCTTCTCATGGTCTAAAAGTCTGATCCACTCTGAATTTAATCGTTGTCAATAGTCCCTAAAGAGTTTGAGAAAATAACATTGATGCATTCAAAGATGCTAAAAATACTAAAGAAATCTTCTCATGAACCATAGGATCAAATGACACCACATTTGGAATGTAGGCCTATCGTATGTCTTAACGTAGCTAAGGAATTGGTCAGATTTTACGTGTCCATTTTAAACCACTGTAAATCCACTCTGATCTTGTCCTTTCTGTCATCCTGTGAACCCCATTCATTGCTGCTTCCAGCTATATTTTATGATTGTGTTTTGCTTTTCATGTATTGTTGTGTATTATAACATGCATTTGAATGTGTATATGGATGTGTTGTTAATGTGTATGTTGTATTTTGATGTGTATTGTTGTGCTAAACAGGACTCATCTGGAAAAGAGCCCTTGGTCTCAGCATTGACTCCCTGTCAAAATAAAGCGGGAAAAAAATTGTCATGATGGTTGATGTTTGGAGTTGTGTGGATTCCTCTGTAGAGTTGTTCTCTGGAAGAGAGGGCTTTCATGTAATTTTATCTTATTCAGATCTATGGTTGCAAAAGAAGGGTATATTACTTAAAAGTTTCTAAGTTTACTAGTGAAATACCCACATTTTTTTACTTTTTTAAGGAATCTAGTGGCCCTTTTGGGTACTTCAGATTTTTACAGGTGTCTGTAATTATCGCTGTCCCTCTGTGTGGCCTTATCACATGTAAAATGTATGAAATAATTCAATAAGAATTTCAACAACAAAAAAATGTTAAATATAAACCATCAACTTAGTGAATACCGTTGCTTAGTATTAGGGTTTCAGCATGAAATATCTGTATTTTACTATGTCAGTATGTATTTGTTGTCAATGTTTTGGTGTGAAACTGGTGGCAGTTTTGAAATACAAATAGTTGGAAAAGTTGCAGAGTTAATTGAAAATAATGCCGTTGTTGATTACAAAAACGAGTTGAATCAACTTTGTTTCCATGTCATTTCAACCCCAAAATATTAACTGATTGGACTTGCCAAAATTTATCAAAATAAGCGAATTTTGTCTTTTTTTCACCCAACTTTTAACCTAAATCCAATGATAGGGTTACATTTTTGGTCAATTCCACATTGCATTCACGTTAGTTGACATCTCAACCAAATGTAAATCAAAACTAAACTTTGAACTGACGTCTGTGCCCAGTGGGGAGATGCTTTTCTTTATTAGTTAGGCTATTTTCTGTTATAAACTCGGTGGTTCGAGCCCTGAATACTGATTGGCTGACAGCCATGGTATATCAGACCGTATACCACGGGTATGACAAAACATTTTATTTTTACTGCATTACATTTACATTTACATTTAAGTCATTTAGCAGACGCTCTTATCCAGAGCGACTTACAAATTGGTGCATTCACCTTATGATATCCAGTGGAACAACCACTTTACAATAGTGCATCTAACTCTTTTAAGGGGGGGGGGGGTTAGAAGGATTACTTTATCCTATCCTAGGTATTCCTTAAAGAGGGGGGTTCAGGTTCTCCGGAAGGTGGTGATTGACTCTGTGACCGCTGAGCCTGGCGTCGTGAGGGAGTTTGTTCCACCATTGGGGTGCCAGAGCAGCGAACAGTTTTTGACTGGGCTGAGCGGGAACTGTACTTCCCAGAGGTAGGGAGGCCGAGCAGGCCAGAGGCTGGATGAACGCAGTGCCTTGTTTGGGTGTAGGGCCTGATCAGAGCCTGAAGGTACGGAGGTGCCGTTCCCCTCACAGCTCCGTAGGCAAGACACCATGGTCTTGTAGCGGATGCGAGCTCAACTGGAAGCCAGTGCTTTCCAGTACTGTTGCTCGTAAATTACATTGGTAACATGTTCGTATAAATAGTCATATTATGCGCACCTCAGTGGGGTTTGTGATATATGCCAATGAAACCATCGGCTAAAGGGCTGTGTCCAGGCACTCTGCGCTGCGTCGTACTAGAACAAGCCCCTAGCTGTGGTATATTGGCCATATACCACATCTCCTAGGGCCTTATTGCTAATTAAGCCATATGGTCTATCTACTAGACACTCATGGACAATATGGAGATCGATATAAAAAAGTGATACTCTCTCCTCATATATATATAACAGTGGGGAGAACAAGTATTTGATACACTGCCGATTTTGCAGGTTTCCTACTTACAAAGCATGTAGAGGTCTGTAATTTTTATCATAGGTACACTTCAACTGTGAGAGACGGAATCGAAAACAAAAATCCAGAAAATCACATTGTATGATTTTTAAGTAATTAATTTGCATTTTATTGCATGACATAAGTATTTGAATACATCAGAAAAGCAGAACTTAATATTTGGTACAGAAACCTTTGTTTGCAATTTACAGAGATCATACGTTTCCTGTAGTTCTTGACCAGGTTTGCACACACTTGCAGCAGGGATTTTGGCCCACTCCTCCATACAGACCTTCTCCAGACCTTCAGGTTTCAGGGCTGTCGCTGGGCATACACGAACTTTCAGCTTCTTCCAAAGATTTTCTATTGGGTACAGGTTCTGGAGACTGGCTAGGCCACGCCAGGACCTTGAGATGCTTCTTACGGAGCCCTCCTTAGTTGCCCGGCTGGCTGTGTGTTCGGGTCGTTGTTATGCTGGAAGACCCAGCCACGACCCATCTTCAATGCTCTTACTGAGGGAAGGAGGTTGTTGGCCAAGAATCTGCGATACATGGCCCCATCCATCCTCCCTTCAATACGGTGCAGTCGTCCTGTCCCCTTTGCAAGAAAAGCATTTCCCAAAGAATGATGTTTCCACTCTCTGCTTCTACGTTTGGGATGGTGTTCTTGGGGTTGTACTCATCCTTCTTTCTTCCTCACACACCCGGCAGTGGAGTTTAGACCAAAAAAGCTCTATTTTTGTCTCATCAGACCACATGACCTTCTCCCATTCCTCCTTCTGCGAGATTCAGAAGATGGTCGATTGCAAACTTCAGACGGCGCCTGGATATCGCTGGCTTGACAGCAGGGACTTTGTGTAAGCTGCAGGATTTTAATCCATGACGGCGTAAGTAGATGTTACTACAATGGCTTTTCTTTGAGACTGTGGTCCCAGCTCTCTTCAGGTCATTAACACAGGCCTGCCGCTGTAGTTCTGGGCTGATTCCCTCACCTTCCTCATCGTCATTGATCGCCCCACAGCGAGGTGAGATCTTGCATGGAGCCCCAGCCCGAGGGTGATTGACCGTCATCTTGGAACTTCTTCCATTTTCTAATAATGCGCCAACAGTTTGTTGCCTTCTCACCAACAGCTTGCCTATTGTCCTGTAGACCATCCCAGACTTGTGCAGGTCTACAATTTTATCCCTGATGTCCTTACACAGCTCTCTGGTCTTGGCCATTGTGGAGAGGTTGGAGTCTGTTTGATTGAGTGTGTGGACAGGTGTCTTTTATACACGTAACGAGTTCAAACAGGTGCAGTTTATACAGGTAATGAGTGGAGAACAGGAGGGCTTCTTAAAGAAAATCTAACAGGTCTGTGAGAGCTGGAATTCTTACTGGTTGGTAGGTMATCAAATACTTATGTCATGCAATAAAATGCAAATTAATTACTTAAAAATCATACAATGTGATTTTCTGGATCTTTGATTTTAGATTCCGTCTCTCACAGTTGAAGTGTACCTATGATAAAAATTACAGACCTCTACATGCTTTGTAAGTAGGAAAACCTGCAAAATCGTCAGTGTATCAAATACTTCTTCTCCCCACTGTATATATACGTTTTTCAAGTATTAATTACTGAAGATTCCGGTAACTTTGGTAAACTACCGGTAGCTTTTTCAACCCTATTCAGATCTCTGCTCTGGCATATTTTAAGAGTAAAACAAATCGTCTTGTATGTTCTCATATTTTACCCTCTATCTCTTTCACCTGTGAAGGAGTGGTACCTTGGCAGTTTGGATTTGATTCAAAATACAACTACACACTTCAAAACACATTTCAACAGACTAATGCATCTCACTCCAAACACACTTGTTAGGGAATGACGGACAGAGACCCAATCAGAAATGCACGCACACGCATGGCTCGGTGGAATTAGAGTTAAATCCACACTGTAATTTTATCAACTAAGCAACTAATTCCATCATCGAATAATACTTAACATTCTCAGGTGTAGCTAGTAGCTAATGAATATCCTTGGTTTATTTATTTCCCTAGCAACAGAAGCTTCCTTGGACGATATCAACTTGACTTTGAGGGAACCTAAAGGAAAGGGCTTCATTTGGAAAGGTTACACCTAATGTCTTCGCTTTCTATTATATCCATGTTAGCTAAGACAATAACAGATCAACTAACTGTGTGAATGAGTGTGAACATAATGTTGGAAGTCATTTTTTGGCTGGAGAATACAGTATGTCAACTGTCTTTGCAAAGTTGCCTGAAACCATACCATGTGTTTATCAGACTGTGTTGACTGTATGAAGTGTGTGTGGAAGATTGTTTTACACAGATCTGTGTCTGACTTGGCTCAGTTGGCTGGGGAGAGAGGGATGGAAAGTCAGGGAGGGTGGCCCTAGCATGGCACACACTGGCACTGGTATTGACAGTTGATGAGATTGTGTTAGAGCGCAGACAGTGGGGCTCCTGATTCTAACAAGATGTCAAGAGCACTTCATTTATTAAAATAAACTGCATAAGCTGTTACATCATAAACATAAATCAGTATTACAACAGTCAATTGCATACAAGTGAGTTATGATTTCCAATACAACATTTCATATTTACACCATTAATATTACTAAGGAAACGTGTGTTTAAAAAATCTAGATACAGTTGAAGTCGGAAGTTTACATACGAACATTTAAACTCAGTTTTTCACAATTCCTGACATTTAATCCTAGTAAACATTCCCTGTTTTAGGTCAGTTAGGATCACCACTTTATTTTAAGAATGTAAAATGTCAGAATAATAGTAGAGAGAATGATTTATTTCAGCTTTTATC
The DNA here is from genome assembly GCF_002910315.2 of Salvelinus sp. IW2-2015. Lineage (NCBI taxonomy): Eukaryota > Metazoa > Chordata > Actinopteri > Salmoniformes > Salmonidae > Salvelinus > Salvelinus sp. IW2-2015. Next base: position 11,325,260 of record NC_036849.1, on the reverse strand, counting down.
ACATTCCCAGTGGATCAGAAGTTTACTACACTCAATTAGTATTTGGTAGCATTGCCTTTAAATTGTTTAACTTGGGTCAAACGTTACGGGTAGCCTTCCACAAGCATCCCACAATAAGTTGGGTGAATTTTGGCCCGTTCCTCCTGACAGAGCTGGTGTAACTGGGTCAGGTTTGTAGGCCTCCTTGCTCACACACGCTTTTTCAATTCTGCCCACAGATTTTCTATAGGATTGAGGTCAGGGCTTTGTGATGGCCACTCCAATACCTTGACTTTGTTGTCCTTAAGACATTTTGCCATAACTTTGGAAGTATGCTTGGGGTCATTGTCCATTTGGAAGACCCATTTGCGACCAAGCTTTAACTTCCTGACTGATTTTTCCTCATGATGCCATCTATTTTGGGAAGTGCACCAGTTCCTCCTGCAGCAAAGCACCCCCACAGCATGATGCTGCCATAGGACTCGTTATCCTGTGGATATAGATACTTTAGTACCTGTTTCCTCCAGCATCTTCACAAGATCCTTTGCTGTTGTTCTGGGATTGATTTGCACTTTCTCACCAAAGTACGTTAATCTCTAGGAGACAGAACGTGTCTCCTTCCTGAGCGGTATGATGGCTGCATGGTCCCATGGTGTTTATACTTGCGTACTATTGTTTGTACAGATGAACGTGGTACCTTCAGGCATTTGGAAATTGCTACCAAGGATGAACCAGACTTGTGGAAGTCTACAAATATCTTTCTGAGGTCTTGGCTGATTTCTTTTGATTTTCCCATGATGTCAAGCAAAGAGGCACTGAGTTTGGTAGGCCTTGAAATACATCCACAGGTACACCTCCAATTGACTCAAATGATGTCAATTAGCTTATCAGAAGCTTCTAAAGCCATGGCATAATTTTCTGGAATTTTCCAAGCTGTTTAAAGGCACAATCAACTTAGTGTATGTAAACTTCTGACCCACTGGAATTGTGATACAGTGAATAATAAGTGAAATAATCTGTAAACAATTGTTGGAAAAATTACTTGTGCACAAAGTAGATGTCCTAATCAACTTGCCAAAACTATAGTTTGTTAACAAGAAATTTGTGGAGTTGTTGAAAAACGAGTTTTAATGACTCCAACCTAAGTGTATGTAAACTTCCGACTTCAACTGTATATGAAGAATTACAGAAGATTGTTTTGGGACACAGGTTGCGGTGGTGCTTTGCTCTTAGCAAGTGTTTTGCACACTGACTCATAGTTAAGGAAGACTGATAAAAGGTTACCAAGGCAACGTTTCTGGTTTGAAACACATATACACATTCACATACACACACTCCCCTTTCTGTTTTTTAATCTAGAATCAGAGTGGTAGTGGCAGGAGCAGAGCAGAGCTCAGTCGGCAGCTTGCCACAAAGGCAGTTAACTGTCCCTCAGAGCACTCTGCCTTCTATGTGTCTGCTCTGTGTGTGTGTGTGTGGTGTGTGTGTGTGTGTCCTTGTGTGTTTGTCTGCCAATTGTGCATGACTGATTCTTTATTTGGTCCTACTAACTGAAGATGAGACATGAAATGTCAGTTGGGAGTTCTTAAGATTGGGAGAATATGATTCGCTTTTCAAATGTAAGAAAACATATTGAGGCTCTCTATTTTTGCTCTAACCCTCCCCCTCCCTTCGTGCCACACTTCAGTCTGTGGTTAGTTAGAAACTGAAACTACCAGGAGGCTGATGCAACAGCGTACTCTGACCTCGAGTCTCAATATTTCCATAATACAAGTAAAAACAAAATAATTTTACTTAAGAAAAGTTTCGGTTTTCTTCTATCACAAGCTAAAACCAGGTTTTATTTTGTTCTATTCGAGTGCCTTGTTTATTCTAGATGAGATCACAGAGCTACATAAACAACTTGATTTATGGCATTTTTCATATCAGGTTTTAGCTTCAATCATGGGATAATGATGGTTTATAATCTATTACATTTCTAATAAACACGCATTCGGGAGGAAAATTGAGAGCAATCAAATGCACAGCTGCAGCCAACTCCACCTTCTCACAACAGGTAAATCAACCACAAATCTCAGTTCTTGGTTTGATCCAAACATGACAGTCTACAGTGCATTCTAAAAGTATTCAGACCCCTTCACTTTTTCCACATTTTGTTACGTTACAGCCTTATTCTAAAATTGATTCATTTGTTTTTTTCCCTCATCAATCTACACACAATACCCTATAATGACAAAGCAAAAACATGTTTTTGCAAAAACATCCTCAAGCTCTGTCAGGTTGGATGGGGAGCATCACTGCACAGGTGTTTTCAGGTCTCACCAGAGATGTTCAATCGTGTTCGGGCTCTGGCTGGGCCACTCAAGGACATTCAACGACTTGTCCCGAAGCCACTCCTGTGTTGTCCTGGATGGGTGCTTGGGGTCGTTGTCCTGCTGGAAGGTGAACTTTTGCCCAAGTCTGAGGTCCTGAGCACTCTGGAGCAGGTTTTCATCAAGGATGTCTCTGTACTTTGCTCCGTTCATCTTTCCCTCGATTCTAACTAGTCTCCAAGTCTCTGCCCCACAGCATGATGCTTCCACTCCCATATTTCACCGTAGGGATGGTGCCAGGTTTCCTCCAGACGTAACGCTTGCATTCAGACCAAAGAGTTCAATCAATGGTTTCATCAGACCATAGAATCTTGTTTCTCATGGTCTGAGAGTCTTTAAGTGCCTTTTGGCAAACTCCAAGCACAAGCAGGCTGTCATGTGCCTTTTACTGAGGAGTGGCTTCCGTCTGGTCAATCTACCGTAAAGGCCTAATTGGCGGAGTGCTTCAGAGATGGGAGAACCTTCCAGAAGGACAACCATCTCCAAAGAGGCACTCTGGAGCTCTATCAGAGTGACCATCATGTTCTTGGTCACCTCCCTGACCAAGGCCCTTCTCCCCTGATTGCTCAGTTAGGCTGGGCTGCCAGCTCTCGGAATAGTCTTGGTGGTTCCAAACTTCTTCCATTTAAGAATGATGGAGGCCACTGTGTTCTTAATGGGGACCTTCAATGCTGCAGAAACATTTTGGTACCCTTCCCCAGAGCTGTGCCTCGACACAATCCTGTCTCGAAGGTCTACTGACAATTCCTTCGACCTCATGGCTTGGTTTTTGCTCTGACATGCACTGTCAACTGTGGAACATTATATAGACAGGTGTGTGCCTTTCCTAATCATGTCCAATCAATTGAATATACCACAGGTGGACTCCAATCAAGGATGATCAATGGAAACAGGATGCACCTGAGCTCAATTTCGAGTCTCATATCAAAGGGTCTGAATACTTATGTAAATAAGGTATTTCTGTTTATTTTTAATACATTTGCAGAAATAAAATTAAACGTTTTTTGCTTTGTCATTATGAGGTATTGTGTGTAGATTTGATGAGGATTTTTATTTTTATTTAATACATTTTAGAATTTTGTTAGGCTATAACATTACAAAATGTGGAAAAAGTGAAGTGGTCTGAACTTTCCTAATGCATTGTATATAGAGCTCGAGTCTTAAAGAGCGACTGCCACTAAAAAGCAACTTCTGCTTTTGAAAATGGCCTATGTGGCATCGATATGAGCCAGAAACATTTATTCTAGTGTCAAAATTTACTACAAAGTATAAAAAGTATAATGTTGGTCATAAAGTCAGTCTCATCCAAAACCTGAGATTTGCGAGATGATAGGACAAAATGGTATGACATGGAATAAAAGGCACCGTAACAGTTTTCAATGGGTTGGGTTTAAAATGTTTAATCCTGCTCACATCCTGTCTGTGCCTCCCTATAGTGTCCTGTCTTACTGTAACAGTGAAGGGCGTTCGCTCTGGCCCCATGCCTAAGATCTGCATGTGGTGAAGCATAGACATGCACATAAAACTAGTGTAGTCTAGGGCTGGGGCCTAGACATTCTTACCTTGGCTACATTCCTGGCCCAGGCCTTTGTGGAGGTACCTACAGTACCGCTAGTGGATGGGACCGAGACTGAAGATGTACAGAGCACAGGCCACACTGTAGCCTCCCCAGTTAGACACTTCTACAACACAGAGAGAGACCGGGGTAGAGAGGATGAGTAGGATGAGATTCAAAACAGTATTTACTCCAATGTTTCTCACAGTCTCCCTCATACACTCTTTTAATAATGCTATATCATGATCGAATTAGATTTTCGACGATGACAAACACAAATGGTAATAGGCTGGGATCATGAGGTAATTAAACCTGCTTCTGTCTTTGCGGTGAGAGTAAACCAATATCACGTAAACCTGGGTCACTATATCACGTTTCAAGTTCAAGTTTCAGGAACCAGCTTTGAGATCTCTTTCTGTTATGAAAAGCGCTATACAAGTTAAATTATTATTAAGTGTCATGCGTAATGAATTCATCGGAAATCTCACTCGAGCTGTGTGTGCGGAGAACAGGGTCAGGACAGCGGCGGTGTGGTAATGGTCAAACAGAGGAGAGGACACAACACACACATGGAAACTACTTCTGCGCTGGTCTCAATTAATCATGGTGAGAGGATGTCTGACTCTCTGCTTCAGCGAGCAACACACTTCCTGGCTATGTGGAATGCAGTTAGTAATACACAACCCTTGCGTCAAACCTGAGACAACCACCCTTCTGCCTGTCAAGGGCACTGGAGAATGTGAAAGCTCCAATCTGCTCATAGGAAATCTAAACGCGGTATCTAATAATATAATTTAGTAATCATGTAAGAATGGATTGCTAAAGGCGACTTCACACGTAAATAAATGTTTAAACGAATACATTCATTCCCAACCTGCTGTGAAGGCGAAGTCAGCAGCCATGTCACAGGTTGTTAGGCTCCCGTTGGGCATGTGTTCCCTCACTGCCTCCTTCAACTTGCCCACGTCCACCTCGTTCCCTCCATCCCCTATCCCTGTTCTCTCTCTCACACACACACACACACACACACACACACACACACACACACACACACACACACAATCATTTAAGTCTATATTGAGACAGGCATATTATCGTAAAGATCTGTGTGCATACTTGGTGGAACTGTCGGTACCTGAATCCATAACATCTGTACTGACCTGTGGTGCTGATGCCCTGGATGGTGCTGGCTGTGGTGAACAGGTTATATAGGCTCCATCAGGTGCTTGATGTTCACTCCTTTCATGCAGAGTTTCCCATTAATGCTCTGCCACTGCTTTCTATCGCCACCAAGTGGTCAAACCTGAGCATAGAGGACTAAATTGACCCTCATGAATAGGACGGCGTGAGAGGTTGGCTGATATGGGTTTGGGTGTTAAAAATGTGTCCGTGTGTTGAAAGCTGAGCTTTTTAGGGTCTCCATCATGACACAGGCAGTGCTGAGTCTGTGCTGTTGCCTTGTTAACTGAGCAGTGGTACGACTGTCTTCATCTTTCCTTGTAACACACAGGTCAGACTTTAGAGGTCAGCCAAACATACTGTTTCCATTGATCATCCTTGATGTTTCTACAACTTGGAGTCCACCTGTTTGGAAGTTTGGAACCACCAAGACTATTTCATAAAAATGGCCTCCTGGCCAAACTGAGCAATCGGGGGAGAAGGGCCTTGGTCAGGGAGGTGACAAAGAACCCGATAGTCACTCTGACAGAGCTCCAGAGTTCCTCTTTGGAGATGGGAGAACCTTCGAGAAGGACAACCATCTCTGCAGCACTCCAGCAATCAGGCCTTTATGGTAGTGACCAGACGGAAGCCACTCCTCAGTAAAAGGTACATGACAGCCTGCTTGGAGTTTGCCAAAAGGCACCTAAATATTCTCAGACCATGAGAAACAAAATTCTCTGGTCTGATAAAACCAAGATTGAACTCTTTGACCTAAATGCCAAGCGTCACATCTGGAGGAAACCTGGCACCATCAGCATCATGCTGTGGGGATGTTTTTCAGCGGCAGGGACTGGGAGACGAGACAGGATTGAGGGAAAGATGAACGGAGCAAAGTACAGAGTGATCCTTGTTGAAAACCTGCTCCAGAGCCCTCAGGACCTCAGACTGGGACGAAGGTTCACCTTCCAACAGGATAATAACCCTAAGCACACAGCCAAGACAACGCAGGAGGGACTTCTGGACAAGTCTCTGAATGTCCTTGAGTGGCCCAGCCAGAGCCCGAACCTGATCGAACATCTCTGGAGAGACCTGAAAGTAGCTTTGCAGCGACGCTCCCCATCCAACCTGAGAGGATCTGCAGAGAAGAATGGGAGAAGCTCCCAAATACAGGTGTGCCAAGCTTGTAGTATCATAACCAATAAGACTCGAGGCTGTAATCACTGCAAAAGGTGCTACAACAAAGAGTGAAGGGTCTGAATACTTATGTAAATGTGATTTTTCCTTTTTTATTATTTGCAATACATTTGCAAAAATATATTGTGGTATTGTGTGTAGATTGAGGGAAAAAACAATTTCATCCATTGTAGAATAAGGCTGTAACAAAATGTGGAAAAAGTCAAGGGGTCTGAATACTTTCCAAATGCACTGGACATATATATATATCTACACACACACAAAAGTATGTGGACAACCCTTTGTGGATTCGGCTATTTAAGCCACATTTGTTGCTTACAGGTGTATACAATTTTGCGCACAGCCATGCATTCTCCATAGACAAACATTGGCAGTAGAATGGCCTTACTGAAGAGCTCAGTCACTTTTATCGTGGCACCGTCATAGGATGCCACCTTTCCAACAAGTCAGTTCCTCAAATTTCTGCCCTGCTAGAGCTGCACCGGTCAACTGTAAGTGCTGTTATTGTGAAGTGGAAATGTCTATGAGCAACAACGGCTCAGCCGCGAAGTGGTACGTCACACAAGCTCACAGAATGGGCCTAAGTTCACCATTCACAATGCCAGGTGATGGCTGGAGTGGTGTAAAGCTCGCCGCATTGGACTCTGGAGCAGTGGAAACAGCAACAACTCACCCTGGACAAACAGTGCACAGATGGATACCCCTCTACCCTGTGTCCGCTCCAATGATCTCCCTCAGGTCTGTAGAGCAAAGGCTGCTGGGAGAAGGTCAGAGGGCATTGGTCAGGCTCAGGGGTGGAGGTGGACGCAGAGAAGGAGGACTCCTCTTGGTCAGTGAGGAACATGCAGCCTGGAGAGGAAGAAGAACACTTAATTGTTCATTGTCAATGGGAAACCAACACCATGTGTGTCTTTTAGCCAGTTGTGCAGTAATATTACAACCAGGCAGCCAGCAGGGTCCTCTCAATCCTGAAGCTACAGCCCATGTACAAGCTTACCATGTCCTGTAGCTGACCACTGTAGGACATCAGGCTGGACACACTGGATACCAGCAGGCTGTCCTCAAACACACACACTACTGGGGACATAGAGTACAATATCAAAAGCATTTCTTTCTTTTTGTAAAGCAACTTTCGGGTCCCCGGCAGACAGACAGAGTGCTAGGAATACTCTGGAGAGGCTGTTTGAATGCTATTACTGTTGATCAAACATAAACAGTTCTCTCATTGCCTACTGAATATCAATTGGAAACTCAGTGGAAAATACCCTTACCTAGTTTCCTTTCCTGAGAACATGGACTGGAGCCTAAATTCCCACAATGCAGCCTTGATTTATTTAAAGTCTCTGCACACAGTGAAACAACAACAGTACTGTTACTGCAGTGTGAAATGTTGGAAAACAGAGGGGGAGGAGGGTAGATTTAGTGATTACAAAACATATTTTAAACGCAGGGTCATGTCCTGGAAATCACTACATGAATACAAGACAGATTATCCTCATGTTAAATCTGCATGGTCACTCAGAGAATGTATTTTGTCTGGTCTGAACTGCTACATTGTATTCTAAGCAAAGGCTGTTGCTCAATAATGTTACATACTCCAACCAGAGAATAAGGGATGCAGGGATGTGCATCCCTTAAATTTTAAGGGATGCACATTTAAGTAAATGTCTGCACATACAAGAACCCTACATGGGTAGTCAAGTGATTGTTTCAAGACATAAAAATCACCATCAAAGTTACATAACACTGTCTGGAATTATCACATGAATGCCTCCCCCCCCCCCAGGAATAGCCTGCATTATGATGTTTCAGAACCAATGATCATTGGATAGAGCCAGTTCAAGACAGTGCAGTCTGGGGTATTTTGCATGTCCCTGTGTGCTCATTTTGTGATGTAGTGCTTTACTGTGGGTTAAACAACTAAATTAGGGATGATCTTTTTTGTCAGCTGTCCAACCAAAATTAATATTTTAAACGTCTTGAGGAAAATAACAAATTGTGACATTTTATCAGGTAACAATAATGTAAATGCTTCCGCCAAAGCCTGCCATCTTATCCTCCAACTGAGACGTTTCTTTTTAAGTGTCTAATTGTCCTTTTATCCACTGTACTTTTAGTTTTTTTCTTAATGCATACATATGTATAGACGTAATGTGTTATTGATGACACCTGTATCTGTATTTTGCATTGTTGTATCATTGTGTAGTGACACAAATACATTTTTCTAACTATAACTCGGTTTGCTTTTTGTACGGTGCATGTTATTGTGGTATTTCTATTGTGAAGCTTGTCGGATTAGGATTTATAGGGGTGTTTCAGGCAGTACCTGATGTCTTCTTCTGTAGCGAGAGGTGGACAGCCAGGTTGACTCCTGTACAGCAGGGGCTGTTGGCTTGAGTTGGCATTTCAGAACGCCTCAGACATCCGATAGGCTCTTATGGAGGATCACCACATTGGCCTGCTGGTAGCCTGTCAACCAGACGCATGGAAACAGATGAGTCAGATCAGTCACTGAATTGTATTGTATTGTTTTTATTCAATAAAGTTGATTTTTAACATGTGCCTCTATAAAGATAGGGAGAGAAAAAGTGATTCATTAAATGTTTGAGCTCCTAACATGCACCAGGTTGCATTCAATAATTAACCATTGTATTAAAACACTAACTGCCCGTAATCCATTATACTGCACAGTAGGTCTAATGAACAACTTGTTACTTTCTTATCCTTTGTTGCCATGCTAAATGTAAAATTTCACTCTGACAATACAGCTGGTTGAAAATAGAGAACTGTCATTGGCTAAAAATACCATTGTCTTTTGCCTGTTTTGTCATTGATTGGATTGGACAGATTTACAGTACCAGTCAAAAGTTTGGACACCTACACATTCAAGGGTTTTTCTTTATTTTTTACTATTTTCTACGTTGTAGAATAATAGTGAAGACATCAAAAATATGAAATAACACATGGAATCATGTAGTAACCAAAAAAGTGTTAAACAAATTTGATATTTTAGATTCTTCAAAATAGCCACCCTTTGCCTTGATGACAGATTTTAACTCTTTGCATTCTCTCAACCAGCTTCACCTAGAATGCTTTTCTAACAGTCTTGAATTCCCACATATGCTGAGCACTTGCTGCTTTTCCTTCACACTGTGGTCCAACTCATCCCAAACCATCTCAATTGGGTTGAGGTCAGGTGATTGTGGAGGGCAGGTCATCTGATGCAGCACTCCATCACTCTCCTTCTTGGTCAAATAGCCCTTACATTGCCTAGAGGTGTGTTGGACCATTGTCCTTTTGAAAAACAAATGATAGTCCCACTAAGCGTAAACCAGATGGCATGGAGTATTGCTGCAGAATGCTATGGTAGCCATGCTGGTTAAGTGTGCCTTGAATTCTAAATAAAACATTGAAAGTGTCACCAGCAAAGAACCCCCACACCATCACACCACCTTATCCATGCTTCACGGAGGAAATCACACATGCAGAGATCATCCGTTCGCCTACTCTGTGTTATACAAACACACGGCGGTTGGATCCGGTTGACTTTGTTGTCCTTCAGCCATTTTCCCACAACTTTGGAATTATGCTTGGGGTCATTGTTTGCGACCAAGCTTTAACTTTCTGACTGATGTCTTGAGATGTTGCTTCAATATATTAAAATAATTTCCCTACTCATGATGCCATCTAGTTTGGGAAGTGCACCAGACCCTCCTGTAGCAAAGCACCCCCACAACATGATGCTGCCACCCCCGTGCTTCACGGTTGGAATGGTGTTCTTCGGCTTGCAAGCCTCCCCCTTTTCCCTCCAAACATAATGATGGTCATTATGGCCAAACAGTTCTATTTTTGTTTCATCAGACCAGAGGACATTTCTCCAAAAAGTACGATCTTTGTTCCCATGTGCAGTTGCAAACCGAAGTCTGGCTTTTTTATAACCGGTTTTGGAACAGTGTCTTCTTCCTTGCTGAGCGGCCTTTCAGGTTATGTCGATATAGGACTCGTTTTACTGTGGATATAGATACTTTTGTACCTGTTTCCTCCAGCATCTTCACAAGGTCCTTTGCTGTTGTTCTGGGATTGATTTGCACTTTTCTCACCAAAGTACGTTAATCTCTAGGAGACAGAATGCGTCTCCTTCCTGAGCGGTATGACGGCTATGTGGTCCCATGGTGTTTATACTTGCGCACTATTGTTTGTACAGATGAACGTGGTACCTTCAGGCGTTTGGAAATTGCTCCCAAGGATGAACCAGACTTGTGGAGGTCTACAAAAAAAATTCTGAGGTCCTGGCTGARTTCTTTTGATTTTCCCATGATGTCAAGCAAAGAGGCACTGAGTTTGAAGGTAGGCCTTGAAATACAGCCACAGGTTCACCTCCAATTGACTCAAATGATGTCAATTAGCCTATCAGAAGCTTCTAACGCCATAACATAATTTTCTGGAATTTTCCAAGCTGTTTAAAGGCACAGTCAACTTAGTGTATGTAAACTTCTGACCCACAGGAATTTTTATACAGTGAATTACAAGTGAAATAATCTGTATGTAAACAATTAATGGAAAAATTACTTGTCATACACAAAGTAGACATCCTAACCGACTTGCCAAAACTATAGTTTCTTAACAAGACATTTGTGGAGTGTTTGAAACACTTAGGTTGGAGTCATTTAAAACTCGTTTATGTAAACTTCCGACTTCAACTGTATATAACCTGGATTTCTGATGCTATGTATTGGCCAATGAGAGGCTTTGGAGCCACTGGTCGGCCATATTGGCACTCCTCAGAAGAAGCAGTCCTCCATAGGAATGAATGGAATTCTACAGTATTTCAATTAAATGTTTCAAGGACAGAAGGACATGCATGTATTTAGGTATGTTTTTGTTGTATTGAGAATAGTATACTTCCTAAAAATGATACTTTAAGGTAAACATTTCAATTTTTTTTTTTTTGCATATTTAGCTTGCATAATATAATTGAAAAGTATGCATAAAGGTGTCTGTTATAGAATAAACGTGGCAAAAACAAATGTAGACATAATTTATTATTTACAGTGGTTGGGGAGTGCAAAGATGGAGGTGCAGTGGCTTCAAAACAGTGCCCCGTCAGTCATCTAATCTGCGTATGAATCATTGTCACTTACCTTGGTTGTTTTTATATTTGGGTTTTCTTTTTGTGAGAATATAGACAATACTGGATCAGAAATCTCACCACAGATTTTCTAAACCATCTTTGATCTCACAGTGGAGTCAATTCCATAACAATACAAGTCATTCAAGCCATCAACCATAAAATAAGTATGCATTACGGGATCAAAGAAATACATTTAGAGATAACCATAGGCATTTATGAACAGTATTATTTAATGTGTCCACCATATGATTCTTTAGATAATCATGATTCATATAACAATATACAGAATTATTTTAAAATATTTCGATGATTATTGCTTTACAGTAAAATGCATTGGTTGGATACATCCACTTATAGCAAGACAAATACATTCAAGTTACACACCAATGTCTTAAATTGAAGTTGCTTTCTTAATAACTCTATACCAAAAGTTCTTTATCAATTTGGATGAATGACCTTATGACCCTTCGCTCACAGTGAACCAGGTCACATTTACTCAAGAGGTTGTACATAATTGTGTATGTAACAACAGAAACAAAGAGAGTGTGTGTGTGTGTGTGTGTGTGTGTGAGTGCAATGAACAAGTGAATGTGTGTGTGTGTTGTGTTCATGCATGCTATGCAGTGCAGTGCAGTCAAGTTTGTGGTCACTTCCACTCAAGTTCTCTTTGACAAAGGTAAACAACAGCAGTGGGTATCTAGTGAGATATGACACTGTGTATGTATACAGAGCTATAATAAACATCAGTATAGTGCAGTGTTTACTGACAACATGGATATGACCCTACAGGAGAACCTCATCCCCACCTAGTGATAATACATGTTTAAACTTGAAGATATCTACTATTCCATTCATTTCAAAATGTATTGTTAAAATTACACAATACACATCCCTTAGTTAATATGTAACAACAACTAAAACCCATGGCAAAAAATGATATTGCCATGACATGAATAGAATAACGTTTTAGGAATGGAATAAATCAAGTGAGATTTAAAAGTGAAAGATATGGCCACTTTCTCCAAGACTACTTTTCAAAATGTCCTTGGAGTTCAGAAGAGTTGCACAAGACAAATACAGTTGTAGAGCTCCCATCCCAGCATGACGCTTGCAACGCCAGGATAGTGGGTCCGATTCCCGGGACCACCCATATGTAAAGTGTATGCATGCATGACTATGTCGCTTTGGATAAAAGCATCTGCTAAATAGCATATTTTATTATATATTACATAACACAAGAGGGTTGAGTTAATTTGTCATTGCACCAGCGACTACCACAGTGTGTGTGTGTGTGTGTGGTGTGTGTGTGTGGTGTGTGTTGTGTGTGTGTGTGTGGTGTGTGTGTGGTGTGTGGTGGTGTGTGTGTGTGTGTGTGTGGTGTGTGTGGTGTGTGTGTGTGTGTGTGTGTGTGTGCATAAGCATGTGTTGAGTATTGGAGTAAACATTTGACAAGTGCATGTGTGTTTGTGTGTGCATAAGTGTTTGCTTGTACTTGTATAGTATCAATGCCTTCATCATCTTTAATAAAACAATTTTTAATGCATAATATGCTGTATCATCCTTACCTGGTCCTCTTTTTATTGAGATTGCATACATGTGTTTATATTATATATACCACACACTGCATCCAATGTCTGCTTTTCAACACAGAAAACAGTGACAACACTTTTCAACACTGATACACCACCAACACCCTACACACTCACGACTGACACCGATACAGACTCCACCCTCTGTTCCCACAGCGACCTCTGAACTGGGTCGTGTTCATTAGGCACCAAACAGAAGAAAACTGACTGAAACAGGGAGCAACTACTTAAGACGTTAGAATGTTTTCCTTTGTGTGCCCTAATGAACACGACCCATAACGAGGTCAAGAAGTCAGTCAAATGGGCAGAGGGCGACTCAACTCGTAGCTGCCAATATTTGGAGGTCGACGGATGGACGAACAGGGTGATGATCCTATCCCATCCCACTAAGCTTCTGCTCTGGGGGAGCAATAAATAAACACTGCCTCGCGTCCCATCATGCATTTAGAGAAGACATAATCACAGAGAAAGAGAGAGCCAGGAGGAGGTGAAGGAGGAGAAGGATGATTTGGGGCAGGGTAAGGTGGAGAGAAGGAAGCAGTTTAAAATATCTACGCGGGAACTGCATCCCACCTTGCTTGACTGGCAGAAGAAGCACTGGGATCACAACGAGAGGCTTGTCCATGACGGGTCATATTTACATAAACACACACAACATAAATAAGTGCGCCATTATGCAGCACAGATCCCCATCCATGGTCCCGGTCGTGGTCGTATCCTTCCAGGTTTGTGTCACAATAATACTCACTCCCATAGCAACCACAGCCAGTGGCATAGGGATCCACTCTGTTTAGACCACTGGGGGGCAGCAGCAGCTCTTCAGCCCTCTGAGACAGACAGACTGGTGCACAGGGAGGAGAGGGAACTGAACAGAGTACAAGCATTGGCCTTGTTAGGAGCTGAAGATATCAAATACATAATTCATTTTTTTTTTTAAACAAATCAACACGACTCAGGCAGACGAGCCTGGCTCTGGAACCTCCAACAGTATGCCAAAAGAAATCCATGCTTTTCCTCAGCCAAAGGGCCCAAGTCCTGTTCACCGTACACTCGAGCTATCTGTAAAATCATCATCCACCAAGTACCAAGGGGGACAGTCTCCCAAGAGGTTTTCTCCTCTCCACAGTGGAGCTGAATACTAATAGACACTCCCCTCCCTTTCTTGCAATCTCTCACCTACTTCCACTCACACGCGAATACGGAACACGGCGTATCAGTCTTGTCTTGGTCAGCAGTTTCTTGCAGTTGGAGAGTGTCCAGAAACAGAAGAAGCACAGGTTCTCCCCTGGACTCTCCTCTCCCTGCCAGAGCGAGAGAGAGAGGATGCTGCCTTCTCCCTTTCTCTCCTTACTGCACCACACAAAGGAGGAACTAGAACGTTGAACCGTAAAAATATAATATATTATATGCCATATATATACTCTAATTATTTTCACACGAAACATCTGAAGTGCAATATGTTCATGAAATGTATGTTTGTTTTCCTTCCAAAGAAAGACAATAATAGAATAAATCAAAATGGCAATAAATGACGAATTCATAAATATACGGAGAGGGCAGCTCGGGTCCTTTTCTTTAGTAGGGATGGATGCTGGTGAGATGCCTGACCAAAAAATACTCCCAGACCGGATGAGATACAAACAGAGGAGGAAGGTAGTGTCATGGTGGTCCAGGGTTATATTGTGGAGACTAGGAGGGTTTCAACCAGGTGGGTTCTGTTTAGAGGTGAGCTGTGTTTCTTTCCTTCTGATGGTGAGTTGCGCTCTGCAGGGAAAGACAGAGTAGCCATCTGTTCCTCTGAGTTAGTAAGGAGAATCCATACGGTTCTGTTGGTATCTCCTCCTCTAATTGACAGCACAAAAGCATGTGTAGGTAGTGTGGTTTGGGGGACAGAGGATATTGTGGATGAATGTAAAGATCTAGGGAACTGTACATTATGGATTGATAGTGAAGGAATGTAAAAGGGGTATAGTAAGGGCAGACAATTACATCTGGAATGGGAAAGGAGTGTGTAAAATAAGTGCATGTGGGAATGTAAAATTATAGAAATGATTGTGTTAGTTAGTGATTAAGTTTAGATCCAGAGGGCTGTGTGAGACTATAACTCAGCAGGGACTTCTGTTCTGGTCCAGTGGCCGTCCTACAGCTGCTCCAGACACATGGGCAGATTGACGAAGGTGAAGACGTTGTACTCGATCATGATGGAGAAACACAGGAAGATGACGTACATCACCAGCACGTACACACCCAGCTTCAGGTCCAACTTCCAATGATTCACATGGATCCCCAGAACCTGCAGGACACAGAGGGACAGAGTGTTAGAGAGAGAGCGAAAGAGAGCGAGAGAGACGTCTCCTTTAATAACTCACTGTCAGAAACACAGAGCCCAGAAGAAGCACCACAGAGTAGACCAGCCCTCTGCTATTGATCATCACCTAGAGAGAGAAAGAAAGAATTTTAGATCAAGATCAAGAGGCATGAAGTATTGATAAGCAGTAGTAACATAGGCCCATTGAGGGGAAAACAGTGTAAAGACCGAGTTCGTTTACCTCAGAACCATAGTCCACAGCCATGGTCTGTATCGCCCAGGGGAGCCCCAGTCCCACCAAGATATCAAAGACATTACTACCAATGGTGTTGGAAACCGCCATATCCCCAAGACCTAGAGAGNAGAGAGAGAGAGAGAGAGAGAGAGAGAGAGAGATGGAGAGGGAGGGAGGGAGATAAATAATCTGAGGTCTAGATCGAGATTAAGAGGCATGAGGGCAAACTGTTCCTGAATGTGCTTCCTTTACCTCAGAGCCATAGTCCACAGCCATGGTCTGTATCGCCCAGGGGAGCCCCAGTCCCACCAAGATATCAAAGACATTACTACCAATGGTGTTGGAAACCGCCATATCCCCAAGACCTAGAGAGAGATCGAGATTAAGATATGGAAAATCCTGTACAGACCATAAAGTATACTGTACACTGGTACTGTACTCAAAAATGTGAAGATGAGAGAGAGAGAGGGGGGGGAGAGTGGTGCTGTACCTTGACGAGCAACAATAAGGCTGGCGATACAGTCGGGGACACTGGTGCCAGCTGCCAGGAAGGTGATMCCCATAATCACATCAGGGATGCCCAGAGTGTAGCCAATTATGGTGACCTGCACACATCGTCACACATTTAACAGATTATACAGTAATCTTCCAAATAGCATGCAAAACGCATGGTAGCATGGTTCGTAGTATATCCAGCACAGTGTCAAAGCTTGCTAACAACTAGAGGAGAGAGCTTCCCTACCCGATTGGTTATCGTGGAGTCTCGTCACTGACCATTTCTATAAAGTTGGGACTTTTCAACTCCGGTTGCGAAAACAATCAAATTGCTCAGTGTTTCTTTGTGTCTCCCACAAAATGTCAGTGACACGTAAGAATACAGAATGTCCAACGTGTCTCACCATCCAGACCATGAAGTAGGAGAAGACYGCGATCCACACGGTGGAGAGGAAGAAGGAGAGCATGAAGAAGCGTTCCCAGCGAGGCTTGGCACAGTTTGGCACAGTGAAGTAGAGRAGCAGCAGGATGGGCCAGGAGATCAGCCACTTCACCTTCTCCATGCAGCCCCCTGGTGGAGGGAACAAGAAATAGCAGCTCATGTTCCTACGCTAAGGGGGTGAGCGTTCAGTTTGAGTAGGGTGTGAAAGTAGTTTATTGGTGCATCAGCCAATGTAATGGAAGATATTACACCCATACATGCATGCAGCCACGCATACACCCACCCACCAGGGATGGTGAAGGGTGAATTCAGGGCTTCTCCCTCCTCTTCCTCAGCAGTCTTGTCCTCTGGTACGGTGCCGTTCTCCAAGGTCTCAGGTTTACCATCAGTGATCACCATGGTTTCGTTGTCCACACCGTTAGACGCCTGCACCAGCCTCTGTTGCTGCTCAGGCACGCACGCAAACACACACACACACACACACACACACACACACACACACACACACACACACACACACACACACACACACACACACACACACACACACACACACACACACACACACTCAGTGGTAGTAGCAACATCACATACCTGATTTAGTGGCCCACATGCTATTTAATGGGCTATCTCTGAGCAATGACTTTATGAACTTGTAAAGTTTGATGAATATCCCCCAGGATATTTTGACCAATAGAGACACATACAGTGATCATATGATGTGCCAAGTATGATTGAAGCATGCAGGCCACCTATCAAAACGTATGTGGGCTAGTTATCACTCTAAACTGTACTTCTCTCCTAACTTTCTACAACAGTAAATCGTTCTAAACTGTACTTCTCTCTAGTAGGCCTTTCCACAAAAGCATATCGTCATACACTGTAATTTCTCTCTAATCTCTGATTGGCCAAACATTCTACACTTCTAAGTAAATCACTTTAACTGAGCTCCTCTCCAATTGGCCTGGCTTCTATACCATGTAAAAAGTCAACCCCTTGGGAAACTTTAACCCCTTCTGTAACAACTACATGTTTGGGTTCTGTGTCAAAGCTCCTCAGCCTGACCCACCTGACTGACCCTGTACCCTCTGACCCCTAACCCTTGACCCCAGTGAACTCTCCCACCTCATTGATGATGAGGCGGCTGGCCATGCGGAGGCGTGTCTTGGGGCCAAAATGGTTGGTGATCATGATGCGCAGGCCGGCGTCTGGGAAACTGTAGTTAGGAGGGCTGGAGTTGATCATCTCATCCACCATCACCACAGAGCCACGACTGTACATCTTAGTGGGCTTCACTGGAGACACAGAGATGGTGAGACAGCATAGACAGATGCATAAAGTAACTTTGGACTAACTCTACACACCAAGCACCAGAAGAAGAAGAAGAAGCTGCAGCAGCAGAAAAAGAAGAAGAAAAAGAAGAAGAAAAAGAAGAAGAAAAAGAAGAAGAAGAAGCTGCAGCAGCAGAAAAAGAAGAAGAAAAAGAAGAAGAAAATGAAGAAGAAGAAGCTTTACACAACCACGAGGTAGGTACCACCATTGGCACACATGCCTAATACACCCACATGCCAGACCAGCAAACTCCCTCTCTCTCATGCGCACCCACACACGAAAACACACAAATGCACGGACGCGCATACACACACACACTCACATACCAGCCTGAAGGATACAGTATGTCAGGAGGTACAATTAAAGTGGTGGCGTGACAGCAGCAGAGTGAGCCCCAATGGGTTCAGTTCAAGGCCCATTGAAGACGCTGTCAGATGGGATCATCAGCCACCGGAGTGACACACACTAAAACCTTCAGTGTGTGTGTGTGTGTGTGTGTGTGTGTGTGTGTGTGTGTGTGTGTGTGTGTGTGTGTGTGTGTGTGACAAACAATAAAACCTCACAAATCCCCCCCCCCCAAGGTGCAGGGGAGTGAGCCAACTGCCAGTACACAGTTTGTCTTTCAATATACACACACACTTGTACAGTAGAGACGCACACTCACACAGACGTAGGCACGCACAGGTACACACACAGGGACACACACACATCATACACACAGGCACGCGGACATACAAATGCCTGCACAGCTACGCACCAACACCAACTCACACACCCTTACACATATACGTACGTCAGTGTAGGCTGGTGGGAGGTGCTATAGGAGGACGGGCTCATTGTAATGGCTGGTATCAAACAAATGAAAGATATGGAAACCACATGTTTGACTCAGTTCCATTGATTCTATTCCAGCCATTGCAATGAGCCCATCCTCCTTTAGCTCCTCCCACCAGCCTCCACTGATGTACATGTTGTGACTGGAATAATGGACTGTACTTGACACAGTAGAAGAGGGCAAGACACAGAACTGCATAGCACACCACATCACTACACAGCACAGCAACATATGTCACCAGCTCACAGACCAGGTCACAGCAGGCAGGTAGGTTTAGTAAGGCTAAACAGACAGGCTTTGCTACAGTAGCGACAGGGTTGCCACACGGCAGCACAAGTTCAGCTTGAGTCTACTAGACAGGAGAGGAGAAGTCTGAAATATAGCACAGCCTCTATCACTGAGAGAAGATCAGCCACTCGGAGAAAGACACAAAGTCTAAAATAGAGTAAAAGAGAAGATATGTATGTAACTCTGTTTGAAGGATCAGAGCTGTGAGTTTACAAAGAGGAATGAAGATAGTGGAGGAGATAGTGGAGGAGATAGTGGAGGAGATAGTGGAGGAGATAGTGGAGAGGACTGTTGACAACGTTAATCCAGATTGGAAGAGCCAGAAGTAGACGCTCAGAGTAGTTTCTAGGTTTGCCAGGACAGCCAGATACAGTAGAGTAGTTGTTTTGCTATAAGGCCAGTCAGAGTGCCAGAGGGTTGGCTGAGAGGAGAACATAAAGCCTGTCTGGTTACCCTTACCTGGAGAAAGTAACGGCTTGGACGGATCATCCCATATGTAACTGTCATAACAAGCATTACCATCCTCCAGCTCGCTGCTGATCACTGTGTTACCATTGGCCAAGCTCTTGTCCTCCTTCCCTGTGAAATAGTTCTGGATGCTGGTGTTAAATCTGATGCGAGAAAAGAGAAAAGGTTTACATCTTCAGTTGAGAGTTGAGAGTTTATACACAGTACATTATACTCAACTTATATTATATACTATATATGTGGATTGTTCAATTGTGGAGCCGTGTGTTATGTGTTGTGTGTGTGTGTGTTGTGTGGTGTGTGTGTGTTGTGTTGTGTGTGTGTGTGTGTGTGTGTGTTGTGGTGTGTGTTGTGTGTGTGTGTGTGTGTGTGTGTTTGAGCGGAAGGAACAGGTCCCAGTGGAACTCACTTCATGATCAGAATGTACCAAAGTACAATCAGTACTAGCACTAATCTCTCCACCTGCAAACATCCAGAGAAGAGTCAGACTGTCTGCAGGCGCACACACACACACACACACACACACCATACACGCACACACACACACACAATACACACAACCTTCTGCTGAGACACAAGGAACACACATCATTGGTACTCACCACACTATCTTCTCATCGTAAATGACCTAAAAATAAAACAGGGAAAAAATACTTACACTAACGTCCATACTTTAAAGGGGAAAGAGCATCAACTTTACTTTTTTCTAAAGAAACTCGAAACTCAAACTTAGAAAAACTTGTTGTTGAAATGCATCAAGGGTGCAGTTACTGTCACAGACAGATAGCTATGAGAAAGTAGCACAAAGAACAGTTCCTATACTGTTTACATTAAAAGCAAAGCAATGACACAGTATGAAGTGCTGTCTAGTTCTCTCTCTCTCTCTCTCTCTCTCTCTCTCTCTCTCTCTCTCTCTCTCTCTCTCTCTCGCTCTCTCGCTCTCTCGCTCTCTCTCTCTCAGCAGAGGAATGTTCTGTCTATCGGCCCGCTGGGTCTCTCAGTAAGCCCAGTGGGCTAGGCAGTAAATGAAGGTTAAAAAGCCACTGAACACTGGAGGCTCTCAGTCTGAATGGCCTCATTATGTAAAGTATGATAGTGTGAAAGGGTATGCCGTGTATTCTACAGTACAATACAGAGGTCGTATTTATGAAGTGTCTCAGAGTAGGAGTTCTGACGTAGGATCAGTTTTGCCAATTAGATCACAATGAATAGGATTACATGGGCATATGGGACCTGATCCTTGATCAGCACTCCAAACTGAGATGCTTGATACATATAACCCCAGTTCCCATTAATACAGAGAACCCCAGACACACACACACACACACACACACACACACACACACACACAAGCAGCTGCCAGAACAATCTCCTCCCCACAACCCTCTATGAGCTCAGTGGCCTAGACAGTCTGAATGGCCTCATTATGTAAAGTAGACTAGGGATGAGATGATCAGTTACTCACTGCAATCAATGCCAACACAGACAGGGTGTAGTAGAGCGAGTCACGGAACACTGCAAACTTAGTCAGGTATACTACCTGGAGGAGAGAGAGAACGAGACAAAGGGAACAGAGAAGGAAAGAGAGCGAGAGCGAAAGAGAGGAGAGGAAAGACAGAATAGAACAAAAGGAAAAGAGATGGAGAAGAGAGGAGAGAGAGAAAGAAAGAAAGAGCGAGAGAAGATTTTGACCCACTTAATCCCCACATTTCTTCAAAAGCCTTAGTTGTTGTTGATTTTGATGTGATTAGTGATTCATTTACATCTGAACGGAACTCTTGTTTCACTATGGTAAAACTAGTCCTTTTAAAATATATATTTTTAAAGAAACATTCAAAATCACAGAGTAAAAGCAGGTAGATTGGTTCTACTCCTTTCTGGTGTTTTGTGGCGGAAAACTGAGTGGGTCGAGTATAACACATCAACACTGTTACCCATAGATACAAAGGCTAGAAAAGTTTTAACAATAAAGTTATTGTGAAGCAAGCGTTCAATTGCCCATCTCTAATGTACACAACAAGCTTCCATTCCACTTATCACAAGCGGATTCATTGCTGATTTAAGAAGAAAGTGTCAACCCTGTTACTGTCAATCTTGTTGTTACCTTATTTGGCACTTGACAGGCAATAAGTTGAACATGTGGTCTTTATGACAGATTGTTACAATTAGGTGAAATCACAAACAAATCTGACCAAGTTACACTTTTCAAAATGCACCAGAATGGGTGGAACAACCCATGCCTATATACATCTAATACTGAATGAGTTATTTGGGGCATAAAACAGCCCCAAATACTTTGTGATTGACACAATGGTCCCCTTCTGGCAGTGTGCAACAATACAGACTGAGGCACATGGGGGTCACGCACACACACACACACACACACACACCTGTCCAGCGAAGATTCCGCACACACCGATGATGCATAGAATGTTGAACACCGCTGAGCCCACTATGGTTCCAACACCCACGTCTCCATGAGTGATGAAGACACCTTCAGGAAAGAAGGAGAGAGAGAGATGGCCACAGTGTGCCATCACAGCAGCAAGATTTGTGACCTGTTGCCACAAGAAAAGGGCAACCAGTGAAGAACAAACACCATTGTAAATACAACCCATATTAATGCTTATTTATTTTCCCTTTTGTACTTTAACCATTTGTACATCGTTACAACACTGTATATATACGTAATATAACATGTGTAATGTCTTTATTCTTTTGAAACTTTTGTATGTGTAATGTTGACTGTTAATTTTTATTGTTTATTTCACTTTTGTATATTATCTACCTCACTTGCTTTGGCAATGTTAACACATGTTTCCCATGCCAATAAAGCCCCTTGAATTGAATTGAGAGAGAAAGGGAGGAGAGCGAGAGAGAGAGAGAGACAGAGAGAGAGGGAAAGACAGAGCGAAGGAGAGATTAAGAGAGAGGCAGTTATCTCCGAATGTGATCACCTCTTAACAACATTGATCTGAAACCTATATACCAACGTAGTGCATTGAACATACAGTCTACATACTACTGAATGTATTTCATCTACTTGTAGGTGAGCATGTTTGTACTTGTACAGTATATACTGTAAGTGTGCTAGTGTGAGAGAGTATGAGCCCATCTCACCTATAATTGAAGCGAACAGCTCTGGTGCTGAGCTGCCAGCAGCCATGAAAGTAGCTCCTGCCACATCTTCACTCAGGTCCAGTTTCTGACAGACACACCGAGGGAGGAAGCACAATCTCACACTGAAGCCTCGTGCATCAAATATCGACACACAAACACATCACATCAACACGTCAATAACGTAGGGAGAGGAAGGAGGTTGATGGCCTCGAGGAGATTGCTATTGGGAGCTCAATTCACCCACCTCACAGATCTTCTCCAATGACGTCACAAAGTAGTCATCACAGACGATGGCCAAGGCCAGAAACATGTAGAGGGCCTGAGAGAGCAAGAGAGAAAGAGATAGGGGGGTAGAAAAGTGAGAGAGATAGAGAGAGAGGTAGAACAAGAAAAAAGGGAGATGAGAGAAGAGTAGAGGGTTAAAGAGGAAATTGTGCTGTGCACAGTGAACACTCTACTATACAACAACACTGAGTTAGAATAGACGCAATTAAATCAGCCTCACTGTACACACATCCTGCTATTCTCTATCCTGCCCTCAGAAAGTAGAAAGTTGTCTTTCCCCCCAAAGAAAAAGGAGAGTCAACTGAGGCTGCATGTTTGATGTGCCTTTTGTTGTGTAAGGAAGCGATGACAGGCTCTGCCCAGAGGGTGCTGGGGCTGGGTACAAACCAACCCGTGTTGTTCACAGCACAGCCCAGGACATCACCGGACAGGAAGATAACAGGTCACAAACAATGACACAGAGTATTAAAAAAAAGGTCTATCACAGAGCCGCACCACTTTTCCACGGATGAAGACGTCAGGACTGAAGATAACATACTGCCTAGTAGTGCCTACGGACCAGTACATCACAGCAGGGTCATCTTTGTGTAAAGATATGTGTGCACGGATGGACACACATGTAAGCTAGAAACATGCACGCATACTGTATATGCACATACACACACATACACAGTCAACAACACATGCCTGGTTTACTGAACCACATGGTGTTAAACACACACACACACACATCAATCTCCTACCGCAAATATGTGCAGCAGGACAGCTCCTCTGGTGCGCTGGTAGGTGGTGAAGACATCCTCAGGGAACTCATTGATGGCTGAAAGAAAACAAAGACATCTCCAAAGTCATGGGTTGGTCTTACAACACCACAAATAGCGAAACAATAAATAAATACTGAATAAATAACTTGGGCATAAAATGGATCTGAAAAACAACAACAAGCAATCAACTTAATGTACCATTTTTTAGGACTATTTTGTCTGCAACAGTTCTGAATCAGGCATTTTTACACTTTATAGAGTTATCCAAAGATATTTGTGCTTTGATCACACTCAATGTCCTGCCTCAAAGAGCGAGAAGAGTCTGAAAGTCCTGCCTCTTCGAATCACACATTAGGAATGTGACCAAAATAGCTTTTTACCACCTGAGGAACATTGCCAAGGTGTGGCCGTTTCTCTCTCAGGCTGATACAGAGAGACTCATCCGTGCTTTTATTACAAGCAGGCTTGACTACTGTAATGCTCTCCTGTCTGGTCTACCCAAGAAAGCCATTGGTCAACTGCAAAACATACAGAATGCTGCAGCACGGGTACTGACCAAGACCAGACGGAGAGCACACATTACACTGGTTTTAAGTGTCTGCACTGGCTTGCCTGTGAGTTTTAGCATACATTTTAAGATTATTTTATTGGTTTTTAAATCAATCCATGTTTATGCACCCCAATACATGTCAGACACGCTTTTAAGTTATATACCCTGTAGGTCCCTCAGGTCCTCTGGCACTGGCCTTTTAACTATCCCAACGCCTAGGACCAAGTGGCATGGAGAAACAGCCTTTAGTTACTATGCCCCCAGCCTCTGGAATAGCCTGCCAGAGAACCTAACGGGCATGATACACTAGCACATGATGCCCTTTTATAAAAATTGCGATTTAGCAAGCTAGCTTTATGCTTTATGGGTGTTGTGGCATGAGTATGAAATTGTAATTCTGGTTGTTTAATGTTTTAGGGACTCCTGAAACAACCAGCAAACCAGGCTGTCATCTTGTAAACAGTGGATGTAAAGAATCTAGCTAGCTAAAGCATTTACTGCAAATTGAATGTACAATTTTGTAAGCTTGCCTTGCTGATATTTGCTACGCAATGGTGATAGATTAAATAACGTACCTAGCTATGTTCTTGCTTATTGTGCAGTGGAGGATAAAAATACCTGTATGCCTATGGATGTGTAGCTAGCTATCTAGCCGATGTGTATGCACCCAAACGTTTAGTATACATATTAGTTCACAACATAGCTATGAACCTCAGCTATCATAGCCAGTTGTATCAACTTCAAAACAGTCTGAATGACATTAATGCCTATGGATTGAGTACAATATAATATAACTTTGTGCCAAGGATGCAAGTCATATATACATGTAGTTATTACCATGCATGAGATCCCCACATTGTAGCCTGTACATGTAATATATTCACTGATCATGTACTCTACTTTGGCAAATAAAGGTGCAGTTCAGGTATGAATGTCTTTGAGATTATTTTTCAGTCATATCCATTACCAGGAGTATCACATTCCAGTCTTTGTATGATGCTGTGTCTGTAAACTCAGCAAAAAAAGAAACGTCCTCTCACTGTCAACTGCGTTTATTTTCAGCAAACTTAACATGTGTAAATATTTGTATGAACATAAGTTTCAACAACGGAGACATAAACTGAACAAGTTCCACAGACAAGTGATGAACAGAAATGGAATCATGTGTCCCTGAACAAAGGGGGGGTCAAAATCAAAAGTAACAGTCCGTATCTGGTGTGGCCACCAGCTCCATTAAGTATTGCAGTGCATCTCCTCCTCATGGACTGCACCAGATTTGCCAGTTCTTGCTGTGAGATGTTACCCTACTCTTCCACCAAGGCACCGGCAAGTTCTCTGACATTTCTGGGGGGAATGGCCCTAACCCTCACCCTCCGATCCAACAGGTCCCAGACGTGCTCAATGGGATTCAGATCCGGGCTCTTTGCTGGCCATGGCAGAACACTGACATTCCTGTCTTGCATGAAATCACGCACCGAACGAGCAGTATGGCTGGTGGGATTGTCATGCTGGAGGGTCATGTCAGGATGAGCCTGCAGAAAGGGTACCACATGAGGGAGGAGGTTGTCTTCCCTGTAATGCACAGCGTTGAGATTGCCTGCAATGACAACAAGCTCAGTCTGATGATGCTGTGACACACCGCCCCAGACCATGACGGACCCTCCACCTCCAAATCGATCCCGCTTCAGAGTACAGGCCTCGGTGTAACGCTCATTGATTCGACGATAAACGCGAATCCGACCATCACCCCTGGTGAGACAAAACTGCGACTCGTCAGTGAAGAGCACTTTTGCCAGTCCTGTCTGGTCCAGCAACGGTGGGTTTGTGCCCATAGGCGATGTTGTTGCCAGTGATGTCTGGTAAGGACCTGCCTTACAACATGGCCTACAAGCCCTCAGTCCAGCCTCTCTCAGCCTATTGCGGACAGTCTGAGCACTGATGGAGGGATTGTGCGTTCCTGGTGTAACTCGGGCAGTTGTTGTTGCCATCCTGTACCTATCCCGCAGGTGTGATGTTCGGATGTACCGATCCTGTGCAGCTGTTGTTAGACGTGGTCTGCCACTGCGAGGACGATCAGCTGTCCGTCCTGTCTCCCTGAAGCGCTGTATTAGGCATCTCACAGTACAGACATTGCAATTTATTGCCCTGGCCACATCTGTAGTCCTCATGCCTCCTTGCAGCATGCCTAAGGCATGTTCACACAGATGAGCAGGGATCCTGGGCATCTGTCTTTTGGTGTTTTTCAGAGTCAGTAGAAAGGCCTCTTTAGTGTCCTACGTTTTCATAACTGTGACCTTAATTGCCTACTGTCTGTAAGCTGTTAGTGGCTTAACAACCGTTCCACAGGTGCATGTTCATTAATTGTTTATGGTTCATTGAACAAGCATGGGAAACAGTGTTTAAACCCTTTACAATGAGGATCTGTGAAGTTATTTGGATTTTTATGAATTATCTTTGAAAGACAGGGTCCTGAAAAAGGGACGTTTCTTTTTTTGCTGAGTTTATGTATTACAATTATACACTTCAACAGTGTTTACCAATCTTGGTCCTGGGACATCAATGGTTACACATTGTAACTAATAGACAATAAACAGGATTTAACTAATTAAAGGCTGATTTGTAATTCATATATACAGAAATATAATTTTTTTAAACAGTACACTACACTTCCTACGCATCATGCAAATACTCTAAAACCGGTTCATCTCAATATCTAATGCCCCTCATCTGCATTGATCTGATAAACAGGATAGGTGTAGTATTTCATCAAATGAGAGACTTCATTTCATCCAGTAGAGAATGTGAAACACTTTATTGAAAGCAGTTCATTATCCAAGTGTTATGAAATACAAGCATTATAAATACTATAATTGTAATATTATAAATACAAGTTCAATCTGTACTTCAATGCACATCTGTTGTGCATTATAAAAACAGAGGAAGAAAGAGGAGGTGGCGAGAGAGGTGTAAAAGACAGAAAGGGAAAGAGGTAAGAACATAGGAGCAGGGAAGGCAGTATATGATTAATGAATCACAGTGCTACCCTAATATTCTCCCAGTTCATCACAATTACATAATAGTGTCTCTAGTCGGCCCGAAGGTTATCTTAAAAGCAGGTGAGGTGGCAATGATGGAACTGGGGGTTGGCATCCTCTCTCACATCAAAACATATCCGCAGACGAGAGACAGATGGAGAGAGATATAGCATGTTTAATTTTTTATTCTAACATTGTTAGTCATCATAATAATCAGGAGGTGAAATGCAAAACTGACCTTGGATCATTAACTCTGGGACTACTGCATCTCTATCTGTATTTCAATGTAAAGCATCTCTTTAATAATACTTCCTGTTGACCTGACCAAGTGACCTCTCACCTCTGATCATGCTGTGGCCTCTATGTAGCCAGTTTAGATGCGGGAGGGGTTCACTGACACAGCTGATATAACCTAGCGGATTTAGGGCGAAGAGGAGAGAGGGATGAAGTGAAGGAGAGAGACTTCTTGAGAGAATAAGAGTTAAAGGGACAGTGTTCAACAGGAATCTGTGTGTGTGGCCTCATCTGGTGTCCACACCACACTAAGTGTCTGCAAAGTACTTTATGCTGAAAAATATGAACAGACACACGAGGACAAACAATATAGCGTAGTTATAAAAATAATGAAGTGTCTTACTATTCTCCATGGTTGGCCCTCTTGCCTAAGGTGAAAGGAGCCACAGTTATACACCTGAGTCTGCTTACTGCACAGCACAATCAATCAATCAGATTGACACATGAGTGTGAAGGTGTGGGTTATAGGGTGTCTAATTGTTCTACATTTCTTCAATATGGGTGATTTAAAATAGCATGTTTTTTTTGTTTTTTTTACAGACATCACACCCTTACCTGAGAAGCAGAAATAAAAGGGAGAGAAACTGGGAATTGAATAACTGCAGTTGACATAGCTAAGTAAATGGAAGAATACTCTTATTGCAATGTGAATGGCTCTTAAAATAGACTTTGGTTGTGCATAGTGTAGTCTATGGTGTTGCCAGGGAACAGCACCCTCTTTGAAGAAGTAGGGGGTGAAGATCTCCTGCACACGGATTGCCTCTTGCTGTGTTGTTGGACCCCATCCTTGAAACATCCTGCAGAGCAGCAGACTTCTCCTCTGGCACACGGTGACGAGCTGCAGATCCCCTCCTGGTCCTCGTGTCCATCCTCATGAAGTTATGCAGGACACAGGTAGACTTCACACACCTGAATTCCTCCAGGAGGCAGTCCCAGATGYCCCTGGTCACCCAACCTTGCAGTGCCCTACATGTTAATTGTAGGCAATCGCTTTGAAGGAATCTCCAGTTGCAAGGTATCTGTAGGAATATGAAAGACAATGTAATTATTCACTTTTACATCACCAGGTCATTGTGGATTACTAAAGTATAATATCCCTGATAACAAATCATGATAAAATTGGATTGATAGATGCATGGGCACACACGTGCATGTGTAGCATGTGACAACAGCAGGATCATATCAAGGATAGCATCACAAATGAATACATAAATACCACTTGAAGCTTGATGATGAGTTGATCATTTGAATCAGCTGTGTCAAAAAAAAAAAAAAGTAAAAAAAAACAATGTGTACCCCTTTAAGTCCCCAGGACCAGGACTGAGAACCACTGCTCTTCATTGGGATCTCTTCATATGTAGACAGGCTTTCATAGCTCTCCTTATCTGAGGACAGAAAACCTCAAGAAACAGACTTCATTATAGTCAAATTACACCGCACTGAATATTATGTTACTATTACCTCCATCCTCACTTCTAGGGACAGGAACTACACAAAAATACCTGCCCTATCCAGAATAGTCTACTCTCTCACTGACAGTTGAGGCTGCTATCCTTTCACCCTCCTCCATGGCTGTTAGCTAGCTACCTACAAATGCATTTGGAGTTAGTTTTTTACAGTGATAAAAACACCAAGATAGCTAGCTAATATGAAGTTAGGTAGATGGTGATATTTCATTCACTTAGCTAGCTAACGTTATCTATACAGTATATGTGAAGTTGGCTAGATAGATAGCTAGCCAACTAGCTAGCTCATTTAGCAGCTCATTTGAGTTAGCCTGCACTGTAGCTAGTTAGCTAATAATACATTGTTTTTTTACATTTTCAAAATGTATTTACTTACTTGAATAGGTTCTCCCAGCCATGTGGACAATTGGAAACAGGGCAGCAAAGTTTGTTTGTCACCAGAACGTTTTAGAGGATATTACTATTGAACTATGTACCCATTTAATAACCAGACTTTCATACAAACTTGCTATGCTGAATTCTTGATGGACAATCGAACATGCTGCCATATGCTGCCAGCACGCCCACACCCACAAGCGAGTCACAATGAGCAGCCTAAGCGGCACGCGGAAATTTCCCGCATCTAGTGTACATTCACCATAAGGGGGGGCCGAAACTGTGGACATATTTAAAAGGAATCTTAAAACACACCTTTTTAGCTCTGCTATTCCTTAGCATGCTTTTTAGTATTGAAGTTTTTATTGTTATTATTTCGTTTTTTATCCTCTGATGTTTGTTGTGTAGTAAATATTTTATTTGCATTGTGTTTTATGCATGTTTATTTTCCTGTGAAATGCATTGTGTTGCAGCAATGTCTGAAATGTGCTAAGCTTGATTGGATTTGATTTGACAGGGTGAATTTGAGTCTTAACCTGCATCAAAGAGTTTAGGTGAGTCTCAGTGCTTTACCCCCAGAAAAGGCTGGAATAGCTCGAGCTGTGTGGGTGAGTCTGACTCCTGCCTTTACAGCTGTGTGGGTGAGTCTGACTCCTGCCTCTAGAGCTGTGTGGGTGAGTCTCAGTCCTGCCTCTAGAGCTGTGCGGGTGAGTCTGACTCCTGCCTCTAGAGCTGTGTGGGTGAGTCTGACTCCTGCCTCTAGAGCTGTGTTAGGGAGTCTGACTCCTGCCTCTAGAGCTGTGTTAAGGAGTCTGACTCCTGCCTCTAGAGCTGTGTTAGGGAGTCTGACTCCTGCCTCTAGAGCTGTGTTAGGGAGTCTGACTCCTGCCTCTAGAGCTGTGTTAGGGAGTCTGACTCCTGCCTCTAGANCTGTGTGGGCGAGTCTGACTCCTGCCTCTAGAGCTGTGTGGGCGAGTCTGACTCCTGCCTCTAGAGCTGTGTGGGTGAGTCTGACTCCTGCCTGTAGATCTGTGTGGGCGAGTCTGACTCCTGCCTCTAGAGCTGTGTGGGCGAGTCTGACTCCTGCCTGTAGATCTGTGTGGGTGAGAGCCATGCTTCACCACAGGGTGATCTCCCTCAGGAGCTGTGAGCGGTGCTAGGTTAGGCTCTGTTGCCCAAACGGCCCATCTGTTCCTTGATCGGATCAGTGGCCTCTTCGGCCCCCAGTCTCCTGAGACACAGAGACCCAGCGAGGTCCATGTGTCTCTCTGCAACCTCTCCAACCAATGACGTCATTAACTTTGTCACCATTCTCTCTCTCTCTCTTAAAGACATAGTAAGTACATTTTCCTTAATGATGAAGTTATCAGCAAAGTCAGTGCTAGTAGGATAAGACAAGTGTGCGTATTAGTGCAAACAAGTTTGTATCTCTCTCTCTTTCTCTCTCTCTCTCTCTCCACATCATCCATAACTGGCATCTCTCTTTCTTTCTCTCTCTCTCCCTCTCCACATCATCCATAACTGGCATCTCTCTTTCTTTCTCTCTCTCTCCCTCTCCACATCATCCATAACTGGCATCTCTCTCTTTCTCTCTCCCTCTCCACATCATCCATAACTGGCATCTCTCTCTGGTGGGTTGGACAGAAGCCCACTAGACACAAGATGCCCACCAGGGATACAGAAGGGAGACATACAGTTTGTGTGCACTCCCAACTCCAATCAAACCACACACACAATGTACAAATACACAGCTAATGGACAGACCTCGTCCTCAAAATATTCTAGGCTGATCAAAATAGTAGCAAATTAATATATCTGTAATTATCAAGTCATAGATAACACTTCAAATCGAAAGCTGCAATTCAAAATATTATACTGTACTGACTGAAAATACACTACAGTATATGTATTACAGTATATTAATTGTTCATTCTTGACTAATGTACATTATTATCAACAGTACAGTAGTATACTCTAGCATCAGATTCCATTGTAGCCATAGTGGCAGCAGTAGCAGCTTCCCTCCCAGAGGCATATAACAAATGGTGGGGACACTGTAGCCTTGATCACATTTTCAGCAGGCCCTCAGCAGCCGATACCTTCCCCCACTCTCCCCCACAACAGAGGACAGGCCTCAAGGTCACCTCCCGGGAAAGGAGAGAGGAAGGGAAAAGAGGAAGGGAAGGAGAGGGGAGGGGAGAGCATCTCTGTGAGCTAGAAGCTAGCTATCGTACAGCGTAGCGTCATCAGCAGCCCACTGCTCCAGTCCACAGAGCGCTCACACAGCATTTTACTGTCACACCACTAGCACTGTCTGCTAGCCTCACTGTGATTCAACCTGACAACCTATGCCATTTAGAGTCTGCTTTTTGATAGAGTGTGTTCAGAATTGTTATATAAGCTAGAGAGTTTAGCAGTTTGGATTTCCCATATCGACTACAGCGTATAATAAACAGATTCAGGTTGATAAATGTATTGAGAGTAGTTAGTAAATTAAGTGTTTGTATAATAGCCTAATGCTTTGAGATCTGCCTTGGTTTTTTAACCTAAACATACAGTAGCAGTCAAAAGTTTGGACACTGTCACGGATCCCCGCGGTACTGCTGCTCATTCCGTTCACCAGCTCCGGAGGTCTACATCACCGGCCTTCTTGGTGTCACTGAACTGGATCATCACCACCAAACCCGGACTGTCTTGTCTCTATATGCACACCTGATTCCCATTCCCCCTGATTAGTATGTGTATATATGTGCCCTCTGTTCCCCATTGTCCTTGTCCTATGTCCGTTGGTCTTGTGAGTACCTGCTCTCTGTTTTATTCGGTTTGTGTTACTACGTGTATTTTTGTGCACTTGTTATTACGGGTCTCGTACAATGAATTATTTAGGGGTTTACACCTCGCTCTTTTGTTTTGGGTAAAGATTTCTTTTTAACTATTACGTATTCCTGCGCCTGTCTCCCATCCTTATGCAATGTGAAAAACACACCTACTCATTCAAGAGTTTCTTTATTCTTACTATTTTCTACATTGTAGAATAATAGTGAAGACATCAAAACTATGAAATAACACATGGAATTATTTAGGAACCAAAAAAGTGTTAAACATATCTAAATATATTTTACACTTTCGATTCTTTAAAGTAGCCACCCTTTGCCTTGATGATAGCTTAGCACACTCTTGTCATTCTCTCAACCAGCTTCATGAGGTAGTCACCTCCCCGCTGAAAAAGTTTGAAAACCACTGCCCTAATTGTGGAGGTGCTGTGTGGGACAACTATGCTACCAGCTACTGTGTGTGTAACTTTTTGTGTCAGTGTGAAAATGGATCTGAAGGAGGCCTTGGGGATGCATCTCCCACACGTCCATTGGCCTGCTGTGTGCATGCAGAACGAAAATAAGGACTTGGGGTTCTGTGACTTCAACAACGCTGTCACCGAGCAGTTCACCCCGAAGGACAGATGAATGGACTAAGGTAGGCCTAAATGCATTTTCCTTTGCAATTTGCAGGTTGGGCTTCTGTTGAATGAACATGAGAATAGACAACATCCCTTTGATGCATTTGATTTATCAAGCTAGAATAGTTTTTTTTTACGTTTTGAACTGCATTTTTCAGTCATTTCAATTGTTGATATCAACATTTTGTTAGAAGCTTTTTTGTCATATACTGTATGTGTGCGTAATAATATGTCACATAATAATATTATTATGTGTGTGTTTGCGTGTGCCACGTGCGGTGCATTGGAAGAATTCTAAATCCATTGTGAAAGACTATGGAGTTTTCTTTGCAAACTATTTGGATGAAATGTGCCCATATTGGTCTTTTAGTGCCACCTATTGGTTGTTACTGTGGATGCTACATCAAGCTGAGCTGAGTTGAGTAGTGTGTCATTTTGTCGGATGATATGAAATATGCCACCATTGTAGGCTATCGCTTGTGTATCTTGGCTACATTGGTATTTACATTTGGTGAAAATTATTTTTCAATTTCAGTTAATAGCCTATGCCACTCTCGTTGTTGAAGCTATCTGTTGTATGGTGAACTTAGGCTTCATCAAGGTTTATTTGTGAGTAAATCTGGCTTTGATAATTGCCTGAGCCTACCCAGCCACTGACCTCACTGCACGTCACTGGCCCTGACCTCCAGGGTGACCCCATTGATTTTATTAGTCACTCTTATTCAGATATCATATGAACGTGACATAAGTCATGGCAAAATGTGTAGAACGGTGGGAAATTAGCTTTAAAACTGCAAAATTCTCTCTTCACACCACTGGCAAGAAGGGGCGCACTAACATATTTTGTCTGTGAGGTGGGGGGGCCCCCAAACCAAATCTTGCTTAAAGCCCCAAAAGGCTAGAGGCGCTTCTGCCTCTCTTTAGCACTCCCCTTACCCGGATCCTCCAGGATGCTCCTGCCTCCATCTGACAGGTGCTCCATTAAAAGAAACCCAACCAGCAGTGATCAATAATTGAAAACAACACCATTACTCTCTCTGTAGTAGACAACAGCCAGACAGCACATTCAGCTAGTTAGTGTCTTACAACAACAAATGTAAAAAGACAAACATGCAATCAAGAAGTTAGGTTAGGACACAGTCATGTGTGTGTGTGTGTGTGTGTGTGTGTGTGTGTGTGTGTGTGTGTGTGTGTGTGTGTGTGTGTGTGTAAATGTGTGTGTGAGCACATGTGCAAATACAGTCACCTCCAAAATGATTGGCATCCTTGATAAAGATTAGCAAAAAAGACTGTATAAAATAAATAAGACCATAGCACCCGGTTCCAATCCAAGTGTCAATGCCTTTTAGCATACTCCAGTCATTTACATTTGTTGGTTACTCTTAATAAAGGCTTTTTTAATAGCAACACTTACAAATAACCTATTGGCATGGAGGTGGCGTCTAATTGTAGATATGGACCCTTGGTGACCCCAATATGCGACCAAGTTCTGTAATTCTCCAACTGTGGCCCTTGGACTCTTTCTTGGCCTCTCAAACCACCTGTCTCACTGTAGGTGGCGACAAAATACATTTGCATCCTTTACCAGGCAAGTTTGTCACTATTCCAGTGGGTTTAACCCCTTTAGTTGACAGAGCTAGAGCGGTGTTTGTCAGACCATAACACATCCCTAAATCGGTCTTCTCACAAAATCATCTGTAGCATCCGAACAGTTTATTATGACTCCTCTATGGTAAGATGAGACTCTCACAAACAGTGGTGTTCTCCGTTTTGATCTACAACCCCAACAAGCGTCTTGAGACTTGTCTGGAGTCTGTACAGCCGATCTGCCAACTTCTGTCTGTAAGACACTTCTGTGAGACTCTCACGAACATGTACAGAACCAGTCAAAATTTTGGACACACCTACACGTTCAAGGGTTTTTCTTTATTTTAATATTTTCTACAATGTAGAATAATACTGAAGACCTCAAAACTATGAAATAACACATATGGAATCATGTAGTAACCAAAAAAGTGTTAATAAAAATATATTTTCTATTTGGAATTCTTCAAAATAGCCACCCTTTGCCTTGATGACAGCTTTGCACATTCTTGTCATTCTCTCAACCAGCTTCATGAGGTAGTCACCTGAAATGCATTTCAATTAACAGGTGTGCCTTGTTAAAAGTTAATTTGTGGAATTTCTTCCCTTGATGTGTTGGAGCCAATCAATTATGTTGTGACAAGGTAGGGGTATACAGAAGATAGCCCTATTTGGTAAAAGTCCAAGTCCATATTATGGCAAGAACAGCACAAATAAGCAACGCGAAATGACAGTCAATCATTACTTTAAGACATGAAGGTCAGTCAATCTGGAAAATGTCAAGAACTTCCAAAGTTTCTTCAAGTGCAGTCACAAAAAACATGAAGCGCTATGATGAAACTGGCTCTCATGAGGACCGCCACAGGAAAGGAAGACTCAGAGTTACCTCTGCTGCAAAGGATAAGTTCATTAGAGTTAACTGCACCTCAGATTGCAGCCCAAATAAATGCTTCACAGAGTTCAAGTAACAGACACTTCTCAACATCAACTGTTCAGAAGAGACTGCGTGAATCAGACCTTCATGGTCGAATTGCTGCAAAGAAACCACTACTAAAAAGGACACCAATAAGAAGAAGAGACTTGCTTGGGCCAAGAAACACGAGCGGTGGACCAGTGGAAATCTGTCCTTTGGTCTGATGAGTCCAAATGTGAGATTTTTGGTTACAACTGCTTTCTTTGTGAGATGCAGAGTAGGTGAACGGATGATCTTCGCATGTGTGGTTCCCACCGTGCAGCATGGACGATGTGTAAAGGTGCTGTGCTGGTGACATTCAAGGGACACTTAACCAGGATGGCTACCACAGCATTCTGCAGCAATACGCCATCCAATCTGGTTTGAGCTTAGTGTGGCTATCATTTGTTTTTCAACAGGACAATGACCCAACACACCTCCAGGCTGTGTAAGGGCTATTTGACCAAGAAGGAGAGTGATGGAGTGCTGCATCAGATGACCTGTCTCCACAATCACACGACCTCAACCCAATTGAGATGGTTTGGGAAGAGTTGGACCGCAGAGTGAAGGAAAAGCAGACAACAAGTGCTCAGCATATTTGGGAACTCCTTCAAGATTGTTGGAAAAGCATTCCAGTTGAAGCTGGTTGAGAGAATGCCAAGAGTGTGCGAAGTTGTCATCAAGGCATAGGGTGACTACTTTTTAAAATGTATTATTTTTTTATATTTTATTTAACCTTTATTTAACCAGGAAGGGCTCATTGGGATTTAAAATCTATTTTTCAAGAGCGTTCTGGCCAAGATAGGCAGCACCAAGTCATTACAAAAATGACAGACAAACAACATGAAAAACTACAAGTAATCTAGTAAAATCCATAGAATTCACAAGAGTATAACAAAATCAAAAATAGCAAATTAAAAACATTGACAGGTCAGGGAATCAGTCTTAAAATCATTCATCAGTGATTTAAAAATACCAATCGGAACAAGTTCTTCCAGTTTAAAAGTATTTTGTAAGGCGTTTCAAGACGATGGCGCAGAGTACATAAAAGCCCTTTTACGGAATTCAGTTTGGACATTTGGAACAGTTAGCAGGATAAAGTCCAGCGAARGAAGAGAGTACCCACCACATTTCTGAACAATAAAAATGCCCAAATAAAAAGGTAGTAAACCCAAAATGGCTTTGWAAATAAAAGTATACCAGTGACTGACCCTACGAGTGACTAGAGAAGGCCAGCCAACCCTGGTATACAAAGTGCAGTGGTGCGTAAGGGTTTTGCAGTTTAAAATAAATGTCAAAGTGCCATCGTAAAGGCTGTCAATTGATCTCAAACACTGAGCGGAAGCATTCATATATAAAATATCCCCATAGTCTAGTAAAGGCAAAAATGTAGCTGATACTAGCCTCCTGCTGGCTTCAAAAGAAAAATAGGCCTTATTCCTAAAATAAAATCCCAATTTCAGGTTCATTTTTTTGTAAGTTGTTGAATATGCAATTTAAAAGAGAGGCCGTCATCAATTAAAATTCCAAGATATTTATATAAGGTTACAGTCTCAATCTCATTGCCCTGACAGGTAATAATAGGTGAAAAGTTCAAAGGTGTATTACTTGCTTTAGAAAACACCATTAGTTTAGTTTTGTCAGTATTGAGGATAAGCCTCAACTGACACAAGGTATGTTGAACAGTATAAAAAGCAGTTTGCAAGTTCTGGAAAGCTTTAGTAAGTGACGAGGCACAACAGTAAATAACAGTATCATCAGCATAAAAATGAAGTTGTGCATTTTGGAAATTTTTGTCTAAATTATTTATATAAATTGTGAATAAGAGAGGACCAAGTACAGAGCCTTCGGGCACACCATTACAGACAGGCAATTTAACAGACATGAGCCCATCAAATTGAGTGCACTGAGTTCTCAGACAGATAGTTAGCAAACCATGCAACTGCATGCTGTGAAAGACCTACACTCAACAATCTCTGCCTTAGTATAGCATGATCAACTGTATCAAAAGCCTTAGAGAGATCAACAAAAAGTGAGACACAGTGCTGTTTTTTGTCAAGGGCTTCAGTGATATAATTTAAAACCTTCATGGCTGCTGTAATTGTGCTATGCTTCTTTCTGAAGCCCGATTGGTACATTGATAAAATAGAGTTAGTGTATACACTATTTTAACTGTTCACTCACAAGGGTTTCAAGTATTTTCACCAGGGGTGACAGCTTTGAGATTGGCCTATAATTATTTAAAAGAGTTGGGTCTCCCCCTTTTAAAAGTGGTAGGACAAATGCTGATTTCCAGATCTTTGGAATTTCATTACATTCCAGGGTTAGATTGAACAAATATAGAAGTGGTTCAGCTATGAAATCAGCTGCCAGATTTAAAAAGCAGGGATCCAGAAGATCAGGACCTTCAGGCTTTCTCTGATCTAAGGATTTCAGGGCTTTATGTACCACCTGCACTGAGAATGGCAAAAAGCTAAAAGTTTGACCAGCTCTCACTGGTTCAACCACACAGGATTGTACAAAGACAGAGGACACTGAATCAAACAGCCTACCAGATGATACAAAGTGCTCATTGAAACAATTCAGCATTTCAGTTTTGTCATATACAGCAACAACGTCCTTCAAAACACATGACGGTAATTCATTAACATCACTGTTTCCAGACATAGACTTAATAGCCTTCTACAACTTTCTAGGGTCATTCAGGTTATCAGTGGTAACAGACATAAAATATTCAGACTTGGCCTTCCTGAGAAGAAAATAACACTTGTTTCGTAACTGCCTAAAAAGAAGCCAATCAGCATCAGAACATGATTTCCTTGCTTTCGCCCAGGCTAGATTACGTTTGTGAATAATACAAGACAGCTCAGAAGAAAACCATGTATTATCCAGCCCTTTAACCCTGAACCTGCGGAATGGGGCATGTTTGTTTACTATTTGGGAAAAACCATCATGAAAGAATTTCCAGGCAGTTTCCACATCAGGGATAAGATCAATCTTGCTCCAGTCAAAATAAAACAAATCATGAAAGAAAGCCTGCTCAGAAAATGCATCACCGAGAGCAGAGGGGTGTCTAAACCAGCCAATCACAGTTATAGAGAGACCCTTTGAAACCTCAATATTCAAAGCAAGAAATTCCAACTGTTTACAAATAGTTTCAGACTTTGCCACACTTACAGGGAATTTAGTTTTTACATATATAGCCACACCCCCACCTTTCTTAACTCGATCAGGGCGATACACATTGTAACCACTTATACAAATATCCTTATCAAAAACAGACTTGCTGAGCCAGGTTTCAGAAAACACAATTACATCAGCATCAGTTGATTTAGCCCAAATCCTAACCCTATCAATTTTTGACAACAGTAAAATAGTGAGGTGAGATAAAGGAGGTGAAGGCAAACAAATATATGTATAATAAAATAAAATAAATAAAAAATATAAAAGGCCATGGAGGTGAAGTGAATACAACACAGCAAGTAAATAAAACTAAAAAAAAACCTGGAATGGTTGGTTGCAGCGGAAGAAAGTGCAAAGTAGAGACAGAAATAATGGGGTGCAAAGGAGCAAATAATTAATAAAATAAATACAGTAGGTAAAGAGGTAGTTGTTTGGGCTAAATTGTAGATGGTTATGTACAGGTGCAGTAATCTATCAGCTGCTCTGACAGCTGGTGCTTAAAGCTAGTGAGGGAGATAGGTGTTTCCAATTCAGAGATTTTTGTAGTTCGTCCAGTCATGCAGCAGAGAACTGGAAGGAGAGGCGTCCAAAGGAAAGAATTGGTTTTGGGGGTGACTAGAGAGATATACCTGCGGAGCGCGTGCTACAGATAGGTGCTGCTATGGTGACCAGCGAGCAGAGATAAGGGGGGACTTTACCTAGCAGGGTCTTGTAGATGACCTGGAACCAGTGGGTTTGGCGACGAGTATGAAGCGAGGGCCAGCCAACGAGAGTGTACAGGTCGCAGTGGTGGGTAGTATATGGGGCTTTGGTGACACAAACGGATGGCACTGTGATAGACTGATCCAATTTATTGAGTAGGGTTTTGGAGGCTAATTTGTAAATGACATCACCGAAGTCGAGGATTGGTAGGATGGTCAGTTTACAAGGGTATGTTTTGGCAGCGTGAGTAAAGGATGCTTTGTTGCGGGAATAGAAGCCAATTCTAGATTTGACTTTGGATTGGAGATGTTTGATGTGAGTCTGGAAGGAGGATTTACAGTCTAACCAGACACCTAGGTATTTGTAGTTGTCCACATATTCTAAGTCAGAACCGTCCAAAGTAGTGATGTTGACAGGCGGGCAGGGGCAGGCAGCGATCGGTTGAAGAGCATGCATTTGTTTTACTTGTATTTAAGAGCAGTTGGAGGCACGGAAGGAGAGTTGTATGGCATTGAAGCTCGCCTGGAGAGTTGTTAACACAGTGTCAAAGAAGGGCCAGAAGTATACAGAATAGTGTCGTCTGCGTAGAGGTGGATCAGAGAATCACCAGCAGCAAGAGCGACATCATTGATGTATACAGAAAAGAGAGTCGGTCCAAGAATTGAACCCTGTGCA